>NC_091133.1:16349014-16649014 GCF_040183065.1 Periplaneta americana
CCTCTCTTCTTGGAATTGGTAATCCCTCATAAACCCCCATCCTCTACTCAACCCCTAGCCGCGCGGCAGAAATACAATAGATCCCAGCATTGCCAAATCTAACAGTCATTGCCTCTACCTGTCGGGTTTCACCCTTTCTCAGTGTCTTTGTCGACGTGTTGTTTTATACCGTTGTGCGCTTCAATATATCTAATTTATACCGGCCATGATTAATGAGTGAGTGTTGGAGCAGATGATCCGCAGTCAGGCCTCCTGATTCACTTGAAGGTCGAGGACTATCACAAGAACAAATAACACCGTCGAAGAAAACAGAATATCTTATTTGCAGAGGAGCGTAGCTAAGAAAACAAAGTGTTAAAATATTGTGTCTAACGTTAGAAATTCTATGCATAGAGTAATCGAAAGTTGAGGCAGTTTGATAAGTACAATCACTTAACATCGGACGCAACCGGCGGAGTTGGTAAAAAAATATATATGGGGCATAGAAATTAAGAATTGCGGTTCACCAGCTAAAGAGAAAATAAACAAATTAAAACAGAATTCGGTATGATAGACGATTTTATGCGTGATTTACTTCGTCGAACAGTATATGAACAGCACGCGAAAGAGATATCGCCAGCAGCAAATAAACTTGCGGAAATATTCTGGCCTGATTTGTACATTACGTTTAAGAATGCAGAAAAAAATTCATTCGATTCTATCCAGCACTTTCGGAATTACCAGGAAAAGGGTTTTTAAGGAATGTAGTTTGCGAAGAAGAAGAAAAAGCTCATGCCGTTTTCCACTTAAACTTTACATTAAACATCATACCTTCAGAACTAATACAGAGCCACTGGCGTAACTCAGTTGGCTGAGTTAACTACCGATCTGAAGTTGCACTCGATCATGGGTTCAGTTCCCGCTTTGACTGATTTATCTGAATAGGGTTTTTCCGAGGTTTTTCTCAACAGTAAGTCGAATTTCAGGTAATTTATAGCGAATCCTCGCCTCATCTCGCCAAATACCATTTTGCTATCACCAATCCCATCGACACTAAATAACCTAGTAATTGATAGTGTCGTTAAGTAACTAAAAAAAACTAATACAGGTTGTTTTTACCTGAATGAACTTCAATAGTTGGTGTAGAAATTTAAATTTTATATTAGGCCTATATTTTATATAGCAGAATTTTAAGGTATAAGAAGTATACATGCCCCCTTAATTAATTAAATCATATTTCGTATCTTATAACGTTCCTTAGGCCTACAGAAAATTTGCATAGAATCAGCAACTAAACTGGCAGAGAAGCAAATACAGTATATTCTTTCGTGCTTTAATATGATTTTCGTGTTATGAAAAAAATGATGATACATTTATCCATGACTGGTATCTAAACTGGTCTTTATTTCACCGTCCTTAGCAACCTAAATAATGACATTATTCACAGCAGTGCTTAAAAGTTTTCTAATTACAGCAGTGAATTAAATGTTTTTAAATCACACTCTACATGACAACCAACATATTGGCATTAATTAAAATGAATATACAGTATATGAACTTCTTCGCCAACAACACATTACAAAGAAAAAACCAATTTAAAATTGAATTTACATCGGTAATTAATAAAATATTGTATAGCACACAAGAGTAAACAGATTTTATGCGCTCGTGGAAATTATCACCCAAGGCGAAGCGGATAAAATCTAATCTTACTCTCTTGTACTATAAATTGCTATTCAATGATCAGTTTCCGAAAATTTTACCAGCGCAACATCCTTAATTAAGTATAAAATTCTGGAAATTCAGTAACATGAGAATTTAACACTTATTATATAATTCTGCAGTTCTTTGTTTATTTAGGCAAAACATGTTAGTGAAAATATAAATATAAAGTATTTTTAAAATAAGTTTGTTCATTTTTATACCAATTTTGTTTTAGTAATTATAAATTAAGGTATATTTATAAAGATAATATAAGCCTCGCTGAAAATCGCGGTTTCACGGAACACAGTTTGAAAAACATTCGCAAATCACAATGACTTCAAGAATTGGCAACTCGGCTAAG
The DNA here is from genome assembly GCF_040183065.1 of Periplaneta americana. Taxonomy (NCBI): domain Eukaryota; kingdom Metazoa; phylum Arthropoda; class Insecta; order Blattodea; family Blattidae; genus Periplaneta; species Periplaneta americana. The sequence continues at coordinate 16,351,059 of NC_091133.1, forward strand.
GGTTTATCCCTTGCGCGTGCCAGCATTTAACTGGTGAAGGGGATGAGGGAAGGTCGTCATGTTTTCGTGCGAAGTATACCTTTTAATTTATTGTGCATTAGCGTTGGGCGAAATAGTTCATTGTCAAGAGCTAGTTCGTTCGTTCCCGCACATGAACTTGAGTCGTTCAAATGAACTAGTTCGTTCATTTTACAAATGAACTAATAGGAACTAAGTAGTTCAATATCGCACAAAACGCACATTCGTGCGCACTTCGTTGCCAGTATCACTTAGTAGTGAATGAAATCGTCAACAGATGGCATAGCAATGTGTTCTTACCTAAAGCTATTGTGAGAGAATAGCGAACATAACCTTTTTTCTCGCATTTCCTCCCTGTCCCTTCATATAAAGCGGAGGACAACTAGGACAAAAAAGTCTCCTTGAAACACAACTTCTCCCTTCCTTATTGCAGATAAATAACATACCAACCGACCTTTTCTTGCAAGATAATATTTTAATCGATTATTTTATGAAATATCTTTATAGCTGTTAATTATGCTCTCTTTTAATAAAAAATCCAAACCCCAAAGCATCGGCAATTATCGAGGTCGACAAATTTGTACAGGAACCACTGCTATCGAGAAAGGGTAACCCACTTTCTTGGTGGAATAAAAGAAAAGAGGTACCGTATATCCAGATTTAAACAAACTGGCAAAATCTCGGCTCTCTATTGTTCCTACATCTGTGCCTTGTGAGAGAGTGTTTTCCAAGGCAGGACACACAATTACGGATGCAAGAAATCGTCTGAGTGGCAAAGTGTAGAACAACTCTTATTTTTGAGTGAAAATTTGTAAAGCGTTATTTTAATTAGGGCCTACCTATTGTATTCACTACTCAGTTTTCAACAAAAACATGAACAATTGTGAGAGGCAGTAAAAGGAAAGACAAAGAAGTAATATTTTAAATTATTAATAACTATTTTAACGATGTGAACTGTAGTGGCTTTTTTTTTTTTTTAAACCTCGGTTATTATGGAGTTGGAGGGGATTGCAACATGCGGCGCGATAGAATTTGTTGAGGTACGTTTTAAAAGTGACGTAGAAGTACCGATTCAAACCTTTGCCATTGACCACAAATTAATATTTACAGAACATCTACACAGTGTTGTCAATTCTCTGCTGATTCTGACAGCTTTGAATTTCATAAAAGCTGGAAAATATGCTTGTATGCAGTGAATTGTAATTGTATATGTTAATTCATGCACAAAACAGGTATTTGTCCCATATGTGTTAAAATAGAAGAGGAATTCATCTGCTGGCTGAGTGCTGTGTGAATTATGTCAACGTCTTTGATTATGTCAAAGTTCTAAGTTTTTTTACAATACATATTGACTCAAGTAAATTAATTCTTCACAGTAAACATAGTTATAAAATTAAATACACAATATTATTTCCTGGCAGATTTTCGCATTCAGTTTAGGAGATTCTATAGTAGAGAGATTATAATAGTTAGTCGGAACCTATCTGGTAGAGTTGGCTGCACTGCATCTACAGCACACCACACCAACGAGTTAGAAAGAGAAGACTATAGAGTGGCCATGTTGTCCTGTACAGCGCTCTCTGCGGTGCCACCGCGAAACACGGCAGATCTGAGCTAAGCGCCCACCTTTGTAAAAATTCGTCTGCACCTTTAAGGTGCGTACACACTAAGCAAACGAACAACGAACGAACGACAAACGATTGCGTTCGTTGATTGAAATCGGTACGTGTGTACGTCGCAACAAAGGCAAACCGATCGTTTGGTTTGCCTTCGGAAGTGATCCGTCGCTTGTCGGTACATCAAAGGAAGTTGGTATTCGTTGTGGACGGGATTTGCCACTAGCTTGTAGTTCGTAGCAGAACGCAGCGCTTAGTTCAATTTCACTAACAGGATGTCGAAACTGGAGTGGACGGAAGGCGCTGTTATAAATCTTATTAATGCATATAGGGAGCAGGAAACTTCATGGAATCCCAAGCATCCTACTTACCACAATAAAGTAAGAAAACATGATGTTTAGGAACCTATTGGAAAGATGTTCAGCTGCAAGATCGGCGAGTCAAACACGTGCAAAATTTGAAAATTATTTTTGTTTATTTATTTTCAGTAGATACATGTTTTTTTTATTGTAGGGAGCAGAAGTCAAAAAGAAAATTGAATCCCTATTGACATCATTCCGGAGGGAAAGACAGAAGTCCACAAAAAGATATGAAATGGGGAGTAATGAACTGTACGAGTCAACTTGGTTCGCGTATAAACATATGTCGTTCCTTTTGGACAAATTCACGCCCAGAAATACAAAAGTTCCAACATTGTGCACACAAAATAAATTATTGGCACTGAAAAGTGTCTTTTCGTAAGCATGATGCGCATACGACAAACACAGACAAATCTCTCTTTTTAGTATTTTAAGATAATTATTGTCAGTGAGGTATCCGTCCACACCTTCAAACTCAAACACGATATTTTCTAGGAACGACTTCACCGCGTAAGTACTTATGTCGTTATTGCATTACTTATTTATTTTTTGGTAAAAGAGTAATTTTTATGTGTATTTATTTACGCTTGCACCAATAAGTACTTGCGCAGTATTCCGAATTATAATGGAACTTGAATATATCTTACATAAGACGCTTTGCAGGGTCCACCAACTCTGTCGTTAACACTGTCCTTAAGGCTGTTACAATATTGTCATCAAACGTTTTCACTGCTTAACATTTTCATATGGTACGGTACTTCTTTAGATAATGAGGTGCAAGTTTTACACACGCCCGCGCACACACATGCTTCTGTCACTGATACACTGTTTTTGGAATTGCAAACTTTACAACAGCAGAGACGTGAACAATTAGGAATGATAATTATCTGTTCACAATATTTTAGATTTATCATATTGTTTCTTTTACTCGTAAATCAACTGAATCAAAATAACAGAAACAATAACTTCGAGTTGCAGTGATTTACAATCTTATCTGAAATAAATTGTGTCCCAAACCTTCACACATATTACGATTTACTCTGTTGTTGCTATTAAAGATAGTACTTCAAAACTTATTTCATTCAACAACTGTTAAGAGAGAGAATAATATAAATAGCTGTAGAGTGCAGACCAACTTGATTATGTTTATCAGCCTTAACCTCAAATCATCTGGCTACTGTATTTTATGACTCGTGCAAAACGTTTATGAAACAGAATTTAGTCGGTTAATAAAATTGTTTTCATGACTGTAATAGCCTACTATTACTTAATATTATTAGTGTTTATGAAACAGGCCTGCATATGCTATAATTATATTTTCGTCTGCCTTTATAGCAGACAATCAGCGAATGTGAATGTTTTCTGACAATTTGCTGATGATTTGTACGTCGCTTCAAACAGCGAACGAACAACGAAGTTTTGCTTCATCATTCGTTCGTTGTTCGTTCGCTAAGTGTGTACGCACCTTAACGGAGGTAAGAAGCACAAAAAAAAAACGAAGAAAAAACATGCTTGTTGTGTGTGCTGCATATAACTGCAATGTCAAAAGGAAAAAGACAACTGATATATCATATTTCATGTAAATTTTATGAAGTTAAGTCCATAATTTTGTTAATTAGCAGCATTTTTTTTTCATGCTTAAATGTATAACAACGTCCGGCATAAACAAAATAAATGGTTCACTGGTAATGCACTTAAACTAAATACGGATAAAACCAATACAATTCCGTTTCAGACCCAGTGAAAAACAAATAGCAATACAATATTAAAACTGTATTTCGACACCGGGATCCTTTATTTCTGCTTCTTCTGTCCTTACTGCTTATACAAGAAGACGATGAGCTGTCGCTTATAAGAAGTAGGCCTATTTCGAAGACAAACGGTTAATCAAATAAATGGTTCACTAGTAATAAAGTTAAACTAAATACGGATAAAACCGCTACAATTCCGTTTCAAACCTAGTAATAGCAATCAAATATTAAAATTGTATTTCGACACTCGCATCCAAAATAACGCAAAACTCTGGGATAGGTCGTATTGTTGTTAGTATTTTGACTGGAAGGACATGAAAGAACATAATTGAGCACCCACGTGCAATAATGGGGTAAGTATGAAAATATTTGAATCCTCTAGATTCAAAACCCCCTAAAGACCATTTTGTTCATAATTGAGTTATGCCTACATATTGCTTGCTAAGAATGAATTCTAATGATTTATATAGTTTGAATTAAAAGTGCCATTAAATTTAAAGCAAGAGGTTTGTTAAAAGTCACTGTCAGGTTGAAAATTCCCACTATTTGGAACCAGTTACTATCTAAATCCATCAATTTGTGAAAATGGATATAGAGGATTTTGAATCTATAGGATTCATTTCGTAACTACTTACCCCATTATTGTACGTGGGTGCTCAATTATACACTAATAATTATCTGTGGTGCCACAGGCCTTGAAAGGCCCAGACAGACCAGCCGGCTGTTGGCCTCACGTTCACATTTCGATAATAATTATACTTTACTGTAACAAAAAAACTGAAAGTGTGTTTTGTCATGTTTCACCCACGTTACAAGCTTGGAGGTAAAGCTTGTTTACTACAGACAGGGCCTACTGTCATTCTATATCTTATGGTATAGTAAATAGTTTTGCAACGTGTAGAGACTGGGAAAACAATTTAATAAAATCATCCGAATCATACTCGTTCATTTTATAGGCAATCTTGCAGGTCGCATTTAAAAGAACCTAGGAATATTAACATTTTCTTCAGTATATTTGCTAGGACTTCTTGTCATACTACATGACAATTTTGCTTAGGTTATTCTTTTAAGCATTCCTTCTAGGAATAGCTCAAGTGATTTAAATTTAGCGTACCGGTACATAAGTTTAGATTAAGTTCCTAGCACGTATTTGACGAAATACTAGGTTTTTCCACTTCAGTTTAACTGATTTATGCAAACGAAATTAAGACAGCTGACGATTCTAATGTCAGTTATCACCACGCCCACTTTGTTTTGGGCGCATGAGTTCATTACCGACGGTCGTTCAATTTCCTTCAAACATGGCGGCGCAATGACCACTCTATATCTTTCTCTTTCTAACTCGTTGCACCACACAGCTGACACAGCACAGCCCGAATGAACGAATCGTGAATCGTGTGTGAAATTGGTGAAGAGAAATGTGAACGTTATCATTGAGCGCTATTAAAGTTATAAAACACGAATGTGCGCAGTTCCCCAATTTATTATAAAAAATTCTGTTAATCACTCAGTATGCAAGCGCAAAACAACTTAAAGTCACTTTACACGTATGTATTCAACTACAGTTGGTAATTCAGTACATTCAGTGTTCGTTCGTTCGTTCAATTGTGCGGCACACGTGAACTGTATATGAACTATTAGTTCAAAAATAATGAACGAACTATGAGCAGTTCGTTTGAACGAGTCGTTCAAATGAACTAGTTCGTTCATGAACGACCCATCGCTATTGTGCATTGCATAACCTGGATGTTCATCAATGTGAGGCTACAGTAATTAAGTAAATATTTCACCCTAGTTAATGAAGAGTTGTAAAGAGAGTACTTACATTATTTTGTTTTCGTGCGGTACTGCGATCTATTCCTTTAGTTTACTGTGCATTTCATAACCTGGGAATATATGTTCATCAGTGTGAGGTTACAGTAATATATTAAATATTTCGACCTAGTGAATGAAAAGCTGTAACAAGAGTACTTACGTCATTTTCTTTTCGTGTGGTACTGCGATCTACTCCTTTAGTTTAGTGTGCATTTCATAACCTAAAAATATATGCTTATCAGTGTGAGATTAAAGTATTGTATTAAATATTTAATTAATAAAGAGTTGTAACGAGAGTACTTACATCATTTTGTTTCCGCATGGTATTTTGGTCTACTCCTTTAGCTTGATGTGCATTTCGTAACCCAAAAAACATTAATATCAGATTTTATACAAATAAATAAAGGTATGAATGCCAAGTTCAAGTATTAAATGTTTATGGTAGTGGGGTGAATATTCTGAAATGGGTAAATGTATGTCCCGGCTGATTTAAGGATTTTCTTGAAAACGTTAACTGATTACTTTTGCGTTTAATTAACTAACTGTCACATGTTTTAGTTAGAAACAAAGCATAAAAGGGTTAATTGATGAACTAGTGGACTTACTCGTGTTAACATATTTAACACGAGTAAGTCCACTAGTTCATCAATTAATTATATTCAAGTGTTAAAAGTGGTGTACGCAAGATACATAAAAGGGTTACTTTTAAAATTTATAGTTTAAAAAATGACGTCCAAACATCAAAATGTAACTTCGGTCCCTATGTCCCTAACTACATTCTACACTGTTTGACTAAGTTTTTCTCGGAATGTTTCGATGTTGTTTGTTTAATTCTGAAAGGACACAACTTTAACGTAAAGTTTGTCCCCAAACATTTCGTCTCTCGAAATAAAAGACCTACACAAAGGCAATTTTGCTTCATGTGGTAAATTTTAACGGTTGGTAGTGATGAGAGGCCAGTTGTAAAACTTTTTGTCCATTGTCTTAATTTATTTTATTGAAAAAAAACAAAAATTATCACTGATGACTGAATGTTATGTTTCCTATTGGAAACACCGGTCCCAGGTGGCATTAAATATAGTTTGTATATACAAAACTTTCGTAGTATATGCAGAACATTACAATGTTTGTCGACTAAAAAATCTAACTTCCAAATTATATTTAACCATTTATTTTGCCAGAACTATTGCGGAAATTATACTAATTTGTAACAACGGTCTCTTTAACGTCGCTCCCTTCATTTTGGGACCGTTGTTTCTTCTTGTGGGACCGGCGTTTCATTTACCATACAATTATTAAATACTTACTTACTGGCTTTTAAGGAACCCGGAGGTTCATTGCCGCCCTCATATAAGCCCGCCATTGGTCCCTATCCTGAGCAAGATTAATCCATTCTCTATCATCATATCCCACCTCCCTCAAATCCATTTTAATATTATCTTCCCATCTACGTCTCGGCCTCCCAACTAACACTCTATATGCATTTGGATTCGTCCATACGTGCTACATGTTCTGCCCATCTCACTTGACTGGATTTAATGTTCCTAATTATGTCAGGTGCAGAATACAATGCGTGCAGTTCTGTGTTGTGTAACTTTCTCCATTCTCTTGTAACTTCATCCCCCTTAGCCCCAAATATTAGCACCTTATTCTCAAACACCCTTAACCTATGGCTTAAATTGTGGTTTTCTGTTAACGAACAGTGACGTATATTATGCAAATCAAGCTTTCAGGTATACGTCACTGTTCGTTAACAGAAAACCACAATTTAAGCCACACAGAGCTAGTGTGCACTCAATGTTGGTAGCTTGACGGTTGTCAGCCCACTTTGAGGTCTGTGGATATAGAGGGAAAAATTGGATCGGTGTCTGGTAGAGTTCCCGGGTAGCTCAGTTGGTAGAGCGTTGGTACGTTAAACCAAAGGTGCCGGGTTCGATACCCGGCCCCGGAACAATTTTTCCCTCGAAATTATTCAAATCAACTTTACAGGGAGTTATACCTGAAAGCTTGATTTGCACCCTTAACCTATGTTCCTCTCTCAAAGTCAAGCCCAAGTTTCACAACCATAAAGAACAATGGGTAATATAACTGTTTTATAAATTGTAACTTTAAGATTTTTTGACAGCAGACTGGATGATAAAAGCTTCTCAACCGAATAATAACAGGCATTTCCGATATTTATTCTGTGTTTAATTTCCTCCCGAGTATCATTTATATTTGTTACTATTGCTCCAAGATATTTGAACTTCTCCACCTCTTTAAAAGATAAATGTCCAATTTTTATATTTCCATTTCGTACAATATTCTCGTTGCCAAACTTTCAGAACGGCCCCGAGGTTCACTCAGCCTCCTATAAAATTGAGTACCGGGTCTTTCCCGGGGGTAAAAGGCGGTTAGAGCGTGGTGCTGACCACACCACCTCATTCTAGTGCCGAGGTCATGGAAAGCATGGGGTCTACCTCCATACCCCCCAAGTGCCTTCATGGCATGTTACGGGGATACCTTCACCTTTACCTTTTACCTTTTACAATATTCTCGTCACGAGACATAATCATATACTTTGTCTTTTCGGGATTTACTTCCAAACCTATCTCTTTACTTGCTTCCAGTAAAATTCTCGTGTTTTCCCTAATCATTTGTGGATTTTCTCCTAACATATTCACGTCATCTGCATAGACAAGCAGTTGATGTAACCCATTCAATTCCAAACCTTCTCTGTTATCCTGGACTTTCCTAATGGCATACTCTAGAGCAAAGTTAAAAAGTAAAGGTGATAGTGCATCTCCTTGCTTTAGCCCACAGTGAATTGGCAACGCATCTGACAAAAACTGACCTACACCAACTCTGCTGTACGTTTCACTCAGACACATTTTAATAAATTAATCGAACTAGTTTCTTGGGAATACCAAATTCAATAAGAATATCATATAAAACTTCTCTCTTAACCGAGTCATATGCCTTTTTGAAATCTATGAATAACTGATGCACTGTACACTTATACTCCCATTTTTTCTCCATTATCTGTCGAATACAAAATATCTGATCAATAGTTGATCTATTACAGTACGCCTAAAACCACACTGATGATCCCCAGTAATTTCATCTACATATGGAGTTAATCTTCCCAAAAGAATATTGGACAAAATTCTGTACGACGTCAACAAAAGTGATATTCCTCGAAAGTTACTGGAGTTAGCCTTGTTCCCCTTCTTAAAGATAGGTACGATTATGGACTCCTTCCATGTTCTGGCACAATTTCCTTTTCCAAAATGGCAAGTACAAGCTTATAAATTTCGTTAGATAATACGCTTCCGCCCGCTTGTATTAATTCTGCTGAAATTTGATTGATATATGGAGACTTATAATTTTTCAGATTTTCTATCGCAATTTCGACTTCAGAAAGTATGGGTTCGGGTATAAATGGCTCAGCAGTTTGTATTTCTATTTCGTCCCGATCATTCCTATTTGGTCTATGTATATTTAGTAGTTGACCAAAATAGTTTTTCCATCTGTTCAGGATTGAATGAGCGCCTGCAAGCAAGTCACCATTCTCATCGTTGATCACATTTACCTTTGCCTGATATCCATTCTTGAATTCCTTTATGCCCTTATATAAATCTATAATGTTTTTATTTTTACTATTTGTTTCTACCTCATTCAGTTATTCCTTCAAGTAATCTCTCTTTTTATTCTTAAGGATACGATTTGCTTCCCGTCTTTTATTGAAATAATTATCTCTATTCGCCTCAACTGGATCCTGCAAGAATTTCAATTATGCCCGTTTCCTTCTTTCTACTACCATGCAACAATCTTCATCAAACCACGGTTTCTTTTTCTTAGTTTCATAATAACCTATGCTCTGTTCAGCTGCAATTTTGATATTATCTCGGATATTTTCCTACATGCTATTAAATCTAACTCTTCCTCAACTTCGTCGGAACTTGCTAATAAGGCAAACCTATTTGAAATTTCGACCTGATAATGTTGCTTAGTTTCCTCGTCCTTCAATTTCGGAATATTGAATCTTCTAATATTAACTTGTTGCTCTACTCGCTTGGCTACTGATAGTCTTTCTCTAAATTCTCCAATTACCAAATAATGGTCAGAATTACAGTCTGCCCCCTGAAGGTTCGAATGTCTACTATACTAGTATGTCTTCTCTTATCTATCAAGATGTGATCTATCTGGTTATGTGTCAATCCATCTTGAGAAGTCCAAGTATATTTATGTATATCCTGATGGGGGAATGTTGTACTTTTGACAATTACATTTTTTGATGTGGCAAAGTTGACTAACCTAACTCCAATCTCATTACTAGTTATGTGTAGGCTCTCTTTTCCAATAGTCGGTTTAAAAATATCCTCCCGACCTACTTTAGCATTGAAATCCCCCAATAAAATTTTCATGTGATAACTAGGTAACTGATCAAAAGTATGTTCCAATTCCTCATAGAAGCTATCCTTTATATAGTCGTCTTTCTCTTCTGTAGGGACATGAGCATTTATAACTACGATATCGCACCATCTACCATTAAGTACTACATACGATAAACTATCACTGATAAATTCGACCTTTTTTACTGCTGACTTTATTCTTTTATGAATAAAGAAGCCTGTTCCTAATTGGTGATAATACAACAAATAATCTCCTGTTTGTGTTGTGCCGTTCCCATCTAACCTAACCTCCTGTACTCCCACAAAGTCTATTATATACCTAGCTAGTTCTTTGCTACTAATGTTACCCCTCCTGTTCTGTATAGACTTGTAACATTCCAAGTACCAAATGTCAAAACCTTATTCCTTTGCTGTGGTCGTGCCAGAGAATCAATCCCATTCCGAGGCTTATATGAAAGATTCGCAACGAGCTTTTTTTTACGGTGATGGGTTGTTAGCCCTTCGCCCAACCCCCAAGCTGGAGGAGCACCCCTCATCGGCTGTCTGCGACTGCTTATTCAATATATTCACAGCTACCCTCCATATCTGGAGGCCGTCTCCTCGATCCGCAACCTGAGGACGCGCCATGCCGTGGTGATAGGGACCCACAATACATGGACAATTGTTAAATACTGGTGTATTAAGTAAATTCGAATATTATTTCATGTAATTGTTTATAGGAATGAAAAGAAGTCCCATGTTGAAAGTAGGAAATATGAAAGAGAGAAGATACGTAGGGAGAGGGTAAATATGACTGAAGAGGAGTTGCAGAAAAAAAGTGACTATGGCAAAGTATATAAAAAAGAAAGAAAGAAAATAGTAGATATGACTGATCGTGAAAAAAGAAGTGTTCGAAGACAAGTGAAATCTGGAGTACAGAAGTTTAGAAGAAACCTTAAACAATGGACTGCAAAGGAAAGATATTTAAGCGTAATACCCCTGATAGTGTAGATTCCAACAGTCCATATCATATATTCAGAACATAAGGTTACAGCTTGGATCATCAAGGCAAAGGAATGTAGGCAGAATGAAAAAGGCACTGGCCAGAACCAAAGCATACAGAAAGGTAAAAGATTTGGATACCAAACTAAAAGATGCCTACAAAAAAAATCTGAAAAGCTGAAAAAACGAATATCTCGTCGAGAAAAACAGTCACTGACAACACCAGAAAAAATTTTGGAAGCTGAAAAAATTAATATTGATACGAAAGAGTTGCCAAATCCAAATTAGTTTAAAGGAAACTATTTTACAATAAAATCCTGGTTCGCCATTCGAAGAAGGCAGAGGTTGATACCAAAGAATGAAGAAAATTTACAAGTATTGTAACCAACGAGTTAGAAAGAGAAAGATATAGAGTGGTCATTGCGCCGCCATGTTTGAAGAAAATTGAACGATCGTCGGTAATGAACTTATGCGCCCAAAACAAAGTGGGCGTGGTGATAACTGACATTAGAATCGTCAGCTGCCTTAATTTCGTTTGCATAAATCAGTTAAACTGAAGTGGAAAAACCTAGTATTTCGTCAAATACGTGCTAGGAACTTAATCTAAACTTATGTACGCTAAATTTAAAACACTTGAGCTATTCCTAGAAGGAATGCTTAAAAGAATAACCTAAGCAAAATTGTCATGCAGTATGACAAGAAGTCCTAGCAAATATACTGAAGAAAATGTTAATATTCCTAGGTTCTTTTAAATGCGACCTGCAAGATTGCCTATAAAATGAACGAGTATGATTCGGATGATTTTATTAAATTGTTTTCCCAGTCTCTACACGTTGCAAAACTATTTACTATACCATAAGATATAGAATGAAAGTAGGCCCTATCTGCAGTAAACAACCTTTACCTCCAAGCTTGTAACGTGGGTGAAATATGACAAAACTCGCTTTCAGGTTTTTTGTTACAGTAAAGTATAATTATTATCGAAGTGTGAACGTGAAGCCAACAGCCGGCTGGTCTGTCTGAGCCTTTCAAGGCCTGTGGCACCACAGATAATTATTAGTGTATAATTGAGCACCCACGTACTATAATGGGGTAAGTAGTTACGAAAATATATATTCATACTTACCCCATTATTGCACGTGGGTGCTCAATTATGTTCTTTCATGTCCTTCCAGTCAAAATACTAACAACAATACGACCTATCCCAGAGTTTTGCGTTATTTTGGATGCGAGTGTCGAAATACAATTTTAATATTTGATTGCTATTACTAAGTTTGAAACGAAATTGTAGCGGTTTTATCCGTATTTAGTTTAACTTTATTACTAGTGAACCATTTATTTGATTAACCGTTTGTCTTCGAAATAGGCCTACTTCTTATAAGCGACAGCTCATCGTCTTCTTGTATAAGCAGTAAGGACAGAAGAAGCAGAAATAAAGGATGCCGGTGTCGAAATACAGTTTTAATATTGTATTGCTATTTGTTTTTCACTGGGCCTGAAACGGAATTGTATTGATTTTATCCGTATTTAGTTTAATTACATTATCAGTGAACCATTTATTTTGTTTATGCCGGGCGTTGTTACACATTTATGCATGGAAAAAATGCTGCTAATTAACAAAACTATGGACTTAACTTCATAAAATTTACATGAAATATGATATATCAGTTGTCTTTTTCCTTTTGACATTGCAGTTATATGCAGCACACACAACAAGCATGTTTTTTCTTCGTTTTTTTGTGCTTCTTACCTCCGTTATACAACATTGTAAGCAGACGAATTTTTACAAAGGTGGGCGCTTAGCTCAGATCTGCCGTGTTTCGCGGTGGCACCGCAAAGAGCGCTGTACAGGACAACATGGCCACTCTATAGTCTTCTCTTTCTAACTCGTTGATTGTAACTGCTCGCAAACTAAATAAATATGGTTTCGTCATTATGCACTCACGCATGTCAGTTTGTAACTGTACAGGAAAATTGTATGCCTACACAAAAAAAGTTACAAACCAGCTGCAAATATCAGAGAGATCGTACAAGAGTTCCTAGAAGAAGATTGGGAGAACCTGCAGTTAGTGTCCCGCAAGAAATTTTTCAAAGTCCAATGATGGGACACTGCGCAAGACACAGACAAGTAAAGGAGCTACCACACCATAGATAAAGCTGATGCTCTAATAGTAACATGTACTTAAACCGTTTTAGCAGGTACATTTCACAATAGCTGAGACTCAACATAACGAATGGCGGCAGATATATTGCATCGTTTAGGGCCGTTTTCTCCAAAGTTAGTTAAACTTGGCAGAAATTAAACCCGTTCAACTTTACTATTCAGTTTAAATATGCTTCCATTTTCTCCATAAATAGCTGGCAGCCCACCCGATTAAAGTAATGTTGGCACCAGATGCTCATGGCTTCTCATGTGTTGGGTACAATGAATAACAACAACAACTAGCCAATCAAAGCCAAGTTTACTGATGGCGCGTATTATACAACATGTCAGCTTTTTACAGAGAATTGACGCTATAATCAAATCAACGCGAATAAAGAAGAAATGCGTCTACTAGTTTCACAAATAAATAAATCATTTATACCCATGTGAAGTGTTGTGTATCAATTAATCAGCTGTTTTCTTGAATTTATTGGAAAGTATTCTCGATTCCACTTTTCTCTGATAGGCAAGATCGTAGAATAACTTGTGTCTTGTGTTAATGTGCATTATCTGGAGGCATATGTGGATCTATTTTAATATAACAATTAATTTCCTTTAGTTTATTCCGTTCCCTCCGAAAATCATGATCTCCATTAATTTCAAGAAGACAACTTCCAGCTTTTTAACGTGTTCGGTAACCCACTAAATTAGGCCTACCTGATGTACCCAGGATCTTGATAATTCTAAGGGAAGTAGCTTTTATTTTTAACGTTGTAGTATGTGATTTAATCTGGTTATGTAATATTCACAGGCCCTAGTTTATAATTGGCTAGAATGAGCAAATACCCAGAGCAAGGGAGCAAGAAAAAGTATTTTAAGGTAGGATGTTGAAATAATTGTTAAATACATGGTCAAAAATGAATATTTATAAATAATATAATAAAGACAGCCTTTTGTTTGGTGAATTGGCAAAATTATTGTTTCACATTTTTGTTTGGTAATAGAAGGGATAAAGTTAAAGAAAGAGGTTAGGGTGCCAACATTTGCTCTGTCCAGTTTCCCAGTGACCTAAACCCAGGGCCTAAACATTCATAATAGGCGTCATCCTTTTGCATTATTTTTATTTCAGTAAACGGTTGGTTGTACTGTATGATTGCTTAATCGTTCATTATGAATTTTGATCAGATTATCATAATCTGATTAACATACAATGTAAGGTCCTGTGTTCAGACAATGGAGAATTCAGGAAAATAAAATTTAAGAATTCTAGAATATGAAACTCACAGAACTTCATATAAAAAATAAGGAGTTTGATCTTGAGATGAAAAGAAGAAGTCTTGAACTTGATGTTAGGAATAGGGAATTGGACCTTAAAACAGCTAACTGAAATCACAAGATTTTGAAGTAGTTATGGTGTCCATTTTGTTCAAGTCTATATGTTCTTTTTTATTTAAATTTAAAAATTTAATCTAACATTTTAAATCATATTAGGTAACTTATATGTCTAACTTATATATTGATAACTTCAGTTTTGTAGTGGTCGTAATATGTTATGATGTCATTTTGATATTTTCATAATGTATATATCATTCACGGTTTATATCATTCACTGTAGTAATCAGTGGCGTGCATTCTGGGTAGGCTAGGTCTGCTGCGCCTACCCAGACAGACAGGAAGAAATTTATTAAATTTGTATTTAAAATTAATACTTTTAATTTAAGAAAGTCTGGAGAGTCCTTAACTAATTTCAGCAAATTTTGGCTTGGCATCCTATTTTCATTTCCTTTTGGTTGGTACTGTACGTCGCATTTCAATTATTGTCCGCTGTGTGCTCGCTCTCGCGTCATCTTTCGTCACTGGAGAGTTGGTCAGCTCGGCTTGCTGAGCCTCCCTGGCCCTGCAGTGAGCGTAGTGTTTCCCTTCATAATCAGTACATTAGAACAACTGGCGCATGCGCCCTGATTTACGTGTCTTGCCCATTGCCGTAGTACGTTAGGCTGGTAGGCGCTAATGAAAGCGCTTTTGGTGATGAAATTACTGTATTATAGTGTTTATTTGAACTTCTATTGGTAAAGTGAGTGTGTTATAGAGTTTATTTAAACAAAGTGAGGTAAAACTAGTGCGATATTGTTGTAATATGGCAGAAGATCACTGTATAATTGAACAGATTTTTAAAAGGACTTTCGGTTGTAGATCATTGAACGAAAAAGTTGAAATTGTAACTGTGGGGGGAAGACCAGTGCCGGCGCTTCCGAACTTTAAGTTTTTACATAAAGAAAAGAGTAGAGAATATTTACGTTATTTCAATGTGAACCAATATGTGAAAACTAATTAGCTAACAGGATGCAGTCATTATTTTGCTAGCCATGCTTATTAATTTGTAACGATTTTTTTAGTAGGTTATTTTACGACGCTTTATCAACAGCTTAGGTTATTTAGCGTCTGAATGAGATGAAGGTGATAATGCCGGTGAAATGAGTCCTGGGTCCAACACCGAAAGTTACCCAGCATTTGCTCATATTGGGTTGAGGAAAAACCCCGGAAAAAACCTCAACCAGGTAACTTGCCCCGATCGGGAATCGAACCCGGGCCACCTGGTTTCGCGGCTAGACGTGCTAACCGTTAATTTGTAACGAACAAAGTGTGTGGAACAAAGAGGGTTATAATAATTTAAATAATCTCAGCAATGCCATTGTCAAACACGAACGATCGCAAAGTCATTTGCGTTCGGTTGTTCAGCTTTCTTGTTTTGGAAGTGTTCGTATTGACACCCAACTTGATCAACAATTGAAATCGGACGTGGCGCGTCACAATGAAATGGTGAAGAAGAACAGAGAAATAATGAAAAGCCTAATCGACACAACGTGCTTCTTAGCCATGCAAGTACTGCCGTTCAGAGGGCATGGCGAAAGTGAAGATTCACTTAACAAAAGCAACTATATAGAATGTTTACATTTGTTGAGCAGCTACGACACTACTCTTCGAGAACATGTAGAGTCGTCTACAACATTTAAGGGCACATCAACAGAATTCAAAATGACCTGATAGCTGCTATCAGTGGCGTGTTGATGGAATCTATTAAGAATGACATTTCCATGGCCCAGCATGTTGCAGTTATTTTAGATGAAACATCCGATGTAAGCAACAAATCACAACTATCCACCACTCTCAGGTATGTCCATGACCAGACAGCACAGGTTCAAAAAACGTTTATTTCCTTCGTTGATGTGAGTGCAGATAGATCCTGTAATGGTTTATTTAATCATGTAATGGACATAGTGGGATCTTATGATATTAGAGACAAATTAGTTGGTCGAACATATGACGGTGCGGCAGAGATGGCTGGAGAAATAAATGGACTTAAAACCACAGTTCAAGACATTTATCCTAGAGCTCTATTTGTTCATTGTTTCAGTCATGTCCTAAATCTAGTCTTATCTCAGTCAGCTATGAGTATTAAGGAGTGCCGGATCTTTTTTTCAGACATTGAATGGACTAAGTGGCTTCTTCTCCAAGTCTACAAAATGCGTGCATGCTCTTACTGAATATTCCAACAGAATAATTCCAAGAAATGCACCCACAAGATGAAATTTCTCTTCCAGAATAGTCAATATTGTAAAGGAGAACCGTAAATTGCTGGTGGACTTTTTTTAAAATATACTCAACAACTCATCAGACTGGGAAAGTGAAACTGTTGCTCTTGCGCGTGGATATTTGTCTTTCCTTTCAGAGTTTGAGACCAAATTTCTTCTAAATGTGTTATCAAAGATCTATGCATACATTGACATTCTGTACAACATTCTTCAAACGAAGCATTTGGATATTCTGTATTGTGTAGAAAAGGTTAATGAAACAAAACGTATTGTTCTACATGAGAGATACAGATTTGATGCATTATGGAGTGATGTTTGTAATGAAGTCGAATGTGAAGAAGTGCCGCGAAAAAGAAAATGCCTGGAAAATGATGTCATAAAATACAGGAGAATATTTTTTGAAAAAATAGACAATGTGACAAACCATATTACAGATAGGTTTGGAAATCTCCCTCAGTTGGGATTTATTTCATTGCTTGATCCAAACAAATTTCAGTCTTATGAATTAAATTTTCCTAATTCCACCCTGGATGCGCTGAATGTAAAGCACAGTGCAGTGTTTGATATAGTTCGTCTAAAAAATGAATTGACAGTCCTATATTCAATGGAAGAGTTTCGTGGAAAATACCCTCATGAACTGGTGACACATTTAAAATCAAAACAACTCCACACAGAATTTGTCGAATTGTACAAATTGACCCTACTGGTTTTGACCATACCAAGCACATCTGCATTTGCTGAGAGGTCATTTTCTGCCCTTAAGCGGATTAAATCACTTCAAAGATCAACTCAAGGGCAAGAAAGATTAAGCAGTTTAGCCTTGATGTCCATTGAGAAGAAAAAGCTGAAAGAAATCTGAAAATCCCCTACATTCCACAGCGATGTCATTGAGGAGTTTTCTAAAAAGGAACGCAGAATGGAGTTCACCTTTAAGTAAATAAGGTATGATTTATTTAATTACCAATTTATTTTATCATTAGTTTCCGGAAGTTTCTGTTTTCTTACCCTCCTTCTGGCTGCTGCTCTGGTTTGATGTCAGAACTCACTAAAATTATATCAAATTATCAATATGTTCGAGATATTGTAAGTTGTATACCTATGTAGCATGCAAACATGAAGAGCCTACCCTAATGCAATAGGTTGCGCACGCCACTGGTATTAATAATACCATATTCAAAATATCACATTAGGTTATCATGCTACTTAAAACAGAAGATATTTAAATTTATGTAGCTTCTTAAATAATTGAATAAGAAGTTAATCAGTAGGCAGTTTAACTTAATTCCAATTGAAAAACGAAATTTATTGCATGTTATCACCTATCACATAATTTATATATGGCTTATTTGCAATATAGTAATAATACATAAGAGAAAAACAGTAGGCTAGGCATATATTAACATGACAACAAAATGTTAATAAATCAATTGTTAGTTTCATTTATAATTATTTTAATAAACATGAACATAATATGAAATATACAGTATATTCCCTCCAGCTAATTTCTTATATGGTATAAAATAAACACACTGCATATTTCAAGTAATTAGTTACTTTCTTCCATTGAAATCTGACGTTAATATAATTTTGATACAAATGCAGATATATTTCAACTTGTAACATCACTGCGTAACTAAAATAAAATGGAATTTTTACATAAATTGTGACTACACTATAATGTGTTAAAATATTTGTGTATCAGTAGTAATATTTTATACAACACAGTTACAGTTAAGTCAGGTCATCATTAGATTCTATATTATGGCGGTTGTTTTGCATCTAATGCTACACCACACAAGATAATGTCAGATTTAAAAAAAATAACAATTTTAGGCTTAATAATTATGGTGTAAGTTACTGATACTGCTTAATTTTCAGTGAAGTAAAGTTATAATACTTTTGAAAATATCCAAGTTTAACATGAATAATAAACAATGTTACATGTACTACAGTGAATGAAACTTACTTTATGTTAATTTCATCCCTTTGTTTCACTGATCCACAAACAAATTTTAGTCATGAACGTACTGATGGATAAGGTGCTGGTAATGCTTAATTTCCAGTGAAGTAAAGTTATAATATACTTTTGAAAATATGCGAGTTTAATATGAATAATAAACAATGTTACATGTACTGCAGTGAATGAAACTTATTTCATGTTAATTTAATCTCTTCCATCACTGCTTCACAACAAATCATGGAAGTACTGATGGATAAGATGGTTTCGCCTGACATTATTTTCTGCTACATTTGGGTGTTGATCTAAATAAGGGGAAAAAAAGTCCAAACCCCTCACCTAAACATACATTTGGGTGGTTGTTAGCTGCTTAAGGGAAGTTATGCAAAGCGTTAATGGCATCCAACTGGTATATTTTCATTCTCATTGCAAGCTATATTGTGTAAAATAGCTGTTGCCACAATTACACTTTCAATTCTGTCCAATTTTAGTCTGATTCCAGTAGCTAAAACAGGAAATCTTCTTTTCTATACCCCATAGCTCCTCTCTACTGGACTTCTAGTCCTTATGATGGCCTTCTGAAAAAGTTGTTCATATGGCGTGTGTGTAATTGTCAGTGGTGTAATGAGATAATTTTGTACAGCATATCCACTATCTCCAACTAGAATGGCTGCACTAAATTCTCCATCTTCAAATCGCCTCTTAATTCTTGAAGAATTAAAAATATGTGAGTCATGAGATGAGCCTGGCCACACTAGCCACAATGTCTCGAATCAACACGGAAGAATCAGACACAGTTTGCACATTAATTGAAAAAAAAATCCTTGCGATTTCTGCATCTCCTCCACCTGGTGATTGTATTTTCACATGTGTTCAGTCAATTGCACTTATATAGTTAGGAAAACGCGAAATCGTATAATATCCTTGCTTAACCCTTGCCGTTCATTTAGGTGTTGTTGGCATGTTGATATAACGCTATGACAAATGTCGTATTGCTGTAGAAAATTTTGCAAGGACTGAGAGGACAGAGACTGGAATTAGAGTACAGAGAGTGGACTGAGAGTACAGAGAGTGGACAGAGAGGAGCCTGGGAGGATAGGTAGAGCACTGAGGGATATAGAGTAAGCTAAGAGAACAGAGGGAACAGAGACTGAACTGAGTGACAAGAAGGTGGAGAGCGAGGATGGTGAGTAGACTGAGAGACCAGAGAGTGGACGGAGGGGACAGAGAGTAGACTGAGAGGAAAGGAAATGGACAGAAAGTGGACAGAGATTACAGAGAGAGAATTGAGAGTACAGAGAGTAGACTGAGGGGCAGAGAATGGAATGAGGGGACAGACAGTAGACCGAGAGGAAAGGAAATGGACTGAGAGGACAGAAAGTGGACAGAGATTACAGAGAGTGAATTGAGAGTACAGAGAGTAGACTGAGGGGCAGAGAATGGAATGAAGGGACAGAGTGGACTGAGACGACAGTGAGAGGACTCAGTAGCCTGTGTGTAGCCTGAGAGGATAGGGAATGCGCAAGACGAGTGGGAATGAGCTAAGAGAACAAAGAGTGAACTGAGAGAAAAGAGAGTGGACACAGAGAATGTTGAGTATATTGAGAGAACAGAGAGTGGACTGAGAGGACAGAGATGGGGCAGAGATTACAGAGAGTGAATTGAGAGTACATAGAGTGGATTGAAAGGACGGAAAGTGATACAAAGAAAACTGAGAGGATGGAGTGGGCTGAGGAGAAAAAGAGTGAACTGAGAAGACGCAGATTGGATTGAGAGGAGAGAGGACGGAGGTAGTAGAACAGGGAAAGGGAACAGAGTGGACCGATATCAAAAAGAGATTACTGAAATTACAGTGAGTGAGCATAGAGAGGACTGAGAGGAAAGAATTCTGACTCGCAGTTTCCCCAGTTCACTCTCAGTCTTCTCTCTATCCTCTCAGTCCATTCCCTGTCCTCTCAGTTCACTCTCTGTACACTCAATCCACTCTCAGTTTTTCACCCCACTCTGTCCTCTCAGTCTACTCTCTGTCCTCTCAGACTACTCTTTGTCCTCTCGATCCACACTCTGTCTACTCCCTGTCACCTCAGTCTAATCTCTGTCCCTTCCCTGTTCTCTGAGATCACTCTCTGTCCTATCAGTCCACTCTTTGTTTTCTCAGTCCATTCTCTGTCCTCTCAGTCCACTCTCTGTCTTCACTCTGTCCTCTGAGTCCACACTCTGTGCTCTCAGTACACTCTCTGTTCTCTTAGTCAACTCTATGCTCTCTGTCCACTCTCTCTTCTCTCAGGTCACTCTCTGATCCCTCTCTATTCTTTTAGTTCCCTCGCTATCCCCACAGTGTTCCATCTATTCTTTCAGTCTATTCTCTGTCCTCTCAGACCCCTTTCTGTCCTCTCAGTCCACTGCCTGTCCTTTCATTCCACTCTCTGTAGGCCTATTCACAGTCTACTCTCTGTATTTTAGTCCACTCTCTGTACATTCAGTTCACTCTGTCATTTTTGTGCCTTCTCTGCCCTCTGCTTTCCCTCTGTCCACCCTGTCTCATTTCAAAGTTCAGTTCATGAAGGAAAGAGAAGACTGAGAATAAAACAGACTGAGAAAACTGATATTTAGTGGAAGGGGTTCAATATGTAAGGTTTTTTTTTAGATTTAGATTTTCCAGCAAATCTTTCATACCCACATTAATGAATTTTAATTTTAAGGGGCTCGAACTAAGGAGATAACACGCTCACTAGGTTCAAACTACAATCCGATATTTAACGGAGGGGATTCATTATGTATACAAGTTCAGATTTTTCCTGCAATTCTTTATTCCTACAATAAGCAATTATACATTTTCAGGGCTCGAACTCAGGAAGTAATTCCTTCATTGAGTTAAAATTACAGACTGTAATGTGGCGGAAGATTTGCATTGTGTATACAAGTTTTTAGTTTTTCCTGAAATTTTTTATTCCTTTAATAAAAAATTATAAATTTTCGAGACTCAAACTCAGAGAATAATACCGTCATTGGGTTCAAACTACAGGCTGTAATTTGGCGGAAGATGTGTTTTATACAAGTTTTAAATTTTTTCTGCAATTTTTATGTCTCTAATGAAGAATTATAAGTTTTCGGGACTCAAACCCAGGAAATAATGCCGTCACTGGGTCCAAACTACAGACTGTAATTTGGCGGAAGTCGAGCAGTGTGTATACAAGTTTTTAGATTTTTCCTGGAAATTTTTATGCCTCTAATAAACAATTATAGCCTACACTTTCGGTATTCGAACTCAGGAAATATTGCCGTCACTTTGTCCAAACAAGAGACTGTAATTTGGCGGAAGATGTGCATTGTCTATACAAGTTTTTAGATTTTTTCTGCAATTTTTTATGTCTCTAATAAAGAATTATAAATTTTCGGGGCTCAAACCCAGGATATAATGCCGTCACTGAATTCGAACTACAGACTGTAATTTCGCGGAAGTGGAGCATTGCGTATACATGTTTTTGGACTTTTTCTGTAATTTTTTATACCTATAATGATGAATTATATATTTTCGGGGCTCGAATTCGGCCTTAATTGGTTCCTATGTTGGCGGTTCCATAGATGAACCGTTCCTACTACAAATACAGTCTTTGTAATAATACAGCAGTATTTTACACTCTTTGCGCGTCTTCTACTCTCTGCTCGACCTGCATTAGGTTTTTATAGAGAGGAAGATTGGCATAAGTAACAATTTTCGTTACAGTGGAGGCAGATGAGTTAAGGTAGGGAGCGCACAAAGCGCTAGAAATATGTTGGTACTCCTTCAGATGTTTCAGAATGGCGGGACAAATACTGCAGTTGAGCCGAAGATTGTAATAGTCGTCTCTGTGCGGTAAAGAAAGAAACAGAAAATAAAATAAAATGACAGAAATGATACCTCCTGGACATTATGAAGAATTTGCACAAAAAATTTGTGATAGTGTATCACTGCAATTTGTCATATGGGTAATTTTGTAAACTCCGACCTTTTTATATTGTACATCCCAAGATAGTAGATGACAACACTTGTGCATGCATTTCAAATTTTAAACTTTTGTAGAAAACCTACATTTTCTGAAGATCTTAAAATGTGCAAATCCAGTTGATGTTATCAAGTTAGCCATATATGATCCTGAAAATATGGATTGTATATACAACACTTGCAAACAGTGCCTCAGTGTCAGTGTGTCAGTGTGCCTGGGGACAACCCAGGAAGGAAAATGGATCGTTGCATACAAGGTTTTTGGTTGCCTCTGACAATTAATCTTATAGGAAAAAGCCACTATCAATATAACATTTAATAAACAAACACACTGAGTATGGAAAAAAATTACAAATATTATACAAAATTACGAATTACAAAGTACATTGGAATAACCCCAAACAAGGGGATGGTGGTAGTAAAGAAGATTTTAAGATATTGAAGATATAATAATGACATAAATTGCCGAGAAAGAGAAAAATAATAATTAACATGAAATAAAAAGTCACCATAATAATATCATTAGGAGCGATCAAAAACCCTGCAGTACCCCATAGGGTACGAACTCTGATAAAGGCCAATACAATAAAGTTCAATACTTCAACCTTTAGCTGATGCGGATGCTGGTCCACATAAGATAAGTCGTCACAGACACATGGAACTATTACCATTAATACAATCTTGCACTCAAGGAAACTTCACCGTAACATAATGGTATTAACCATTCTCCATTGTCCAGAATGTAACAACAGAGCTGGCCAGTGCTCTGTTTCCAATGAAACAAATAGTCACTGGTTCTATCCGAATGCAACATCAGACCGGCGTTCTATCAATGATGCATGCTCAGCATAATCGAAGTTGTTCCCTTCTAACCAGGCGAGCCCACTCAGGCTAGGCGGTGGCGAAGTGCAGGCAAGCAACGAGTGACTCCATGAAGATTCCAAACTAGTCGTCGTCTCTCTTTCTTCCTGCCAAGTGAGCTCTTGTCTCTAGAGGCAGCTCGCAGCTACCCCACCAGGCAGCGCATCCCTCTCTTCTTCCGCCATCTCCAATCAGAGCGGGAGAAATAGGGGTGCATTCACAAATAAAAAAAAAACAGTATAACCACCGACATAGAATAAAAATCCCTGCAGCATGAACTACACCACAGACCCCCCCCCCAAACTTCACTATACAAAAAACATAAAATAGGCGAGGGGAATAATTTTACATGCTGCAGGGTAAATCTCCTAAAATAGTCATACTTCTCTCTCTATAGATAACATAACAAACACCATAATAACATATGTAAATCTCTCTACTATATGTAAAATGATGATGGCTTCAGCAATGGATGACACAAGAAGCAGACCCAATATCCGGATTAGTACTTTTTAGTTGAGAGGCATGAGCATGAAATGTGGTGCCCTTATCGTCCTGTAATCTAAAGGTCACTGGTGAATCCAAAGCCAAAATCTGATATGGTCCTTTGTAATGATGAGCTAATTTAGCAGCAATCTGATTAGCCCTATTACTGACCGGGTAATGTCGTAAATAAATCCAATCACCAATATGAAAAGGAACCGGAAGACTATCTTGATTGTATTGACGAGTCGACAACTTGTGACACATGCATAAATATCTCCTAGCCGTAGCCCACAAGTCCTTCAATTGCTGTGGATCTGGGGAATCAGGTAACAAATCTTCAGAGAGCCACAAATTACTCAAAAGAAATTGTGGTGGATAAGCCATCATCAATGAAGAAAATGGAAGTAACTTATGAGACTGATGGTGAGCAGAATTGAAAGCAAATTGTAACCAGTCCAATTGGGAATCCCATAAGGTATGATCCTGCGAATGATAAGCTATTAATGCGGATCGTAGATTTCAATTAATCCTTTCAGCTTGCGATGGGTTAGGATTCGGAAGGAACAGTGGTAATGTGCTGGATTCCTGTACCAAAACAAAAATTTCTAAAGTCTTTTGAAATAAACTGTGTAGCATTATCTGTTACCAATATACGAGGGCAGCCAAAAGACGCAACAATCCCCTTAAGAACATGTAAAGCACTCTTCATAGTAGCTTCCTGAACTGGTATCAACCAACAAAATTTGGAAAAGGCATCTACAACTGTAAGGATATAAGTATTCCCAGTTTTAGACCGAGGAAATTTGCGTACAAAATCAACAAACAACTTTTCCATAGGTCTATTTGCTAACGAAGAGGCTAAATTGCCATACCTCAATTTCTGTGCTGGTTTACTTAATCCACAAACCTTGCACGTCATAACATAATTAGCTATATCTTTGAAAATTCCTTTCCACGTAAAATGTTCTCTAATTTTACCTAGAGTTTTCAAAATGCCCAAATGGCCCCCAACCACTGAATCATGATAGTATTTCAAAGCTGCAGGGACCAAAGAAGATGGTATAACGATCTTAGGCATATCATTGCCCTTGATCTTGAAACAGACCAACCCCTGCTTGAGTAAATATGGAGAACATGCATCACCCTGATGAAGGTGCTTATGCATTTCTCCTAACACCACTTCATTAAGTTGTGCTTCACGAACATCGTGAAATAATAATGGGTTAGTATCCAAAACAGGTGCTGAATACTGTGATGTTTCAGACTAAACTTTCTCATCAGTGTAGCCTTCAAACATCCTTGAAAGAGAATCAGCAATAATGTTCTGGGTACCACGAATATGTTCCACCGTAAATCTGAAAGTGGAAAGACGCAAGGCCCAACGTGCTAACCTTCTGATTTACGGGGACGAGCTAGGACCCAACTAAGAGCTTGATTATCTGTCTGTAAGCGGAACTCAACGTGTTCCAAATAGAGACGAAATTTCTCTACACCATATAATACAGCTAAGGTCTCCAATTCATAAATCAAATACTGGCGTTCTTGATCAGTAAGTGTAAGTGATGCATAAGTGATCGGTCGGCAGCCCTCTTCTGTCTCTTGCATGAGAACAGCTGCTACCACATTACCGCAAGCATCATTCTGCAAAATGAATGGGCGTTGAAAATCGACCATGGCCAAAACGGGGGGGGGGGTAGTAATAGCCTCTTTCAACTTCAAAAAGGCCTTATCTTGCTCCTCGTCCCAAGAAAAAGGAACCCCTTTTTTTCAAAGTTTGTTAAGTGGTGCCGCTAATTCAGCAAATTTAGGGATGAACTTATAAAAAAATTAATGATCCCAATAAAACGAGCTACCGCTTTCACATTCTTGGGAGGGGGAAATTCACATACAGAAAGAGTGCGTTGAGGATCAACAGTGACCCCTGCAGGGGTAACAAGATGTCCCAAAAAATGTAAAACTTGCGTAGCAAAAACCACTTTCTCTGGTTTAATAGTTAACCCTGCCTTATGCAGTCTAACTAAAACTTCACGGACATGTCTAACATGTTCCTCCCAAGTGTTGGAATAAATAACTAAATCGTTCAAATAGTGACACAAAAACGTATACTTTATATCGGAAAAAATCTGATCGAATAAGCGTGTAAGGAGGACTTGAGCCCCTGTAGCTATACCGAATGGAACCTGACAAAATTCATATAGGTTCCAATAGGTAGCAAAGGCTGTGTACGCACGTGATTCTTCAGCTAAGGGAATTTGCTAATATGCACTATTCAAATCTAAGGTAGTAAAATACTTAGCATTGGCGAACCAATGAAAACAGTTGTGTATATCTGGTAATGGAACGGATTCTATTTTCATTTTACTATTTAAAACTCTGTAATCCACAACTGGTCTAGTATTTTGTCCCTTAGGTACTAAAAAAATTGGTGAAGAATAATTAGATGTAGAGGGTCGGATGATTGTCTTATGGAACATATCCTGTATTTTAGCTTTAAGTTGTTGCATTCGTGGTGGTGACAAACGATATGGGGGGAGACGAACTTGTTCTTGAACCATAAGAACCAGTTGATGATGGACCAATGTGGTAAACCCTAACTGCTGATTAAGAACGTCTGAAAATTCATGCATCATATTATCAAATACAATCCTGCGTTCAGGCGAAAGATGTGTAAGGTCCATTTCCACATGAGAATCAAGTTCCGTCGGTTCTGAATAATACTCGGGCCTTTGTACAGGTAACAATGAAGGAGCTAACAATCGGCCAGAAAAGGAAAATTGGTACTCCAGAGCAAATTTAAAATAGAATATATTGCCCTGTAGATCCATTATCAATTCCATTTTCCTAATGAAATCGTTACCTAATATCATTGGACAGATTAAATCCTTAACTACTAAACAAGGAAATTTCCACACCAAATGTCCAATTTGAATCCGTAAATTTACTTCTCTTTCAATATAAAAAGTCTGTGAAACAGCTGACGTCATGATACGCTGTTTAGGAGTAATAGGAAGTCCCAACTTCTTAATCATTTCATCACTAACCAAGGATGAAATATTACCAGTATCAAATAGGCATTCACAAAAACTATTTTGAATGCGTAAGACTACAACAGGGCATTGAAAATGGGTTTGGCTTCGAATACGATTCAACACAATCGAGACTGGTAATGGATGACCATACCCTTTCTGCTTGTCTCATTGTGTCACCGTATGTCAGGATGTATTATCATCTTGGTTCAAAGATTTCCCTTGCACAATAGGGTTTTGAACACAATCACGAACAAAATGTCCAATCTGATTACACTGAAAACATTTACGAACCACTGTTCATTGTGTGTCATTGCTCCGTCCTACTTTAACCGAAGGTAACTGTAAGTTTTGTGGGTGATCGCGTAATAATG
Source organism: Periplaneta americana (assembly GCF_040183065.1). NCBI lineage: Eukaryota > Metazoa > Arthropoda > Insecta > Blattodea > Blattidae > Periplaneta > Periplaneta americana. The sequence continues at coordinate 16,378,418 of NC_091133.1, forward strand.
TTTCATTACGAGCACATAAGGAATCCAATTGGGCATAAGTGGTAATAGGGGTTTCCAATAAATATTGTGCGCGAATTTCAGTATCCGTAGCACCTGATAAAATAATATCGACCACTTGTGCTTCCGATAATGAAGACTTAAACATAGCGTCAAAAGTTTTAAGATCTTCTGCATAATCCCAAATGGTTTCAGAAGCAAATTGTTTCCGATAAAACATTCTATCAAATATAGAATGTTGAAGACGACCTGGCAAAAAAATCAGTTAATATTTCCGTATGGAAATGTTCAATATCCTTCTTTTGTTCAATCACTTGTAATAAATGCTGACTTAATATTCCAACTGTAAAAGGAAACAAAGCGCTTGAGTACCAAAACAGGAAAAGATACGAATTAAAGTCTTGATCTGTACCAAGACTCGCAAAAATCTTATTATAGCGTCAATATTATTTACTGACATAGTCATACCTGATCTAAGCACAGTATCTATAGGATTAGATATTTTAGGTGGGCAAACACTGAAACCCACTCCCCAACTATTAGTGGTATCTATCAATCCTAAATTCTTATTCTGCCCTATATTAGGAATTTGCGATGCTATAGGTACTATCAACCGCAATCTCACTTGGTTTAACTTCCTGTGTTTGAAAGGGTTGCAAAGTCAAATGTGACTTAAGTGCCGTCAAATTGGCTTTCACGTGCAACAGACGTTGTAACCGCATTTGAACCCTAATTCTATCAGATTCACCAAGTTCCGTGGCCAACATATCTTTTAATCTAAATTCCCAATGTAAGAGCCTATTACTAATTCGTCTATAACGATCTTTAGTAAAGTCTCTTTTCAAATCCTCAGTAATTCCAAAAAAACTGCCTATCATATCCTCATTCTTAAGAATTTCTTCAGATATAGATACTTGCGGAAATTTGCGATTAGGATGCTGCGATAGAAAATCCGGTTCCTTCAATTTCCCCAGTAACGCCGAAACTTCCAGGGTTACATCCACTTGGGCTCCACGTGCTTACAACTCGTAAACCAATTCTTCCTTATGCAGCAAGTCCCATACTACTTCTTGCGTCTCCATCATGTAACAAAAACAAAAATATAAGTAACTATAAAAGAATGAGGCAACCAAAAGTAAAGCTAGAAGCTCTCCTACCACTGTCGTGTCAGTGTGCCTGGGGACAACCCAGGAAGGAAAATGGATCGTAGCGTACAAAGTTTTTGGTTGCCTCTGACAATTATTCTTATAGGAAAAAGCCACCATCAATATCACAATTTAATAAACAAACACACAGAGTAGAGAGTATGGAAAAAAAAAAATTACAAATATTATACAAAATTAAGAATTACAGAGTACATTGGAATAACCCCAAACAAGGGGATGGTGGTAGTAAAGAAGATTTTAAGATATTAAAGATATAATAATGACATAAATTGCCGAGAGAGAGAAAACTAATAATTAACATGAAATAAAAAATCACCATAATAATAATAATATTCACTAGGAGTGATCAAAAACCCTGCAGGAAACAGACAGTACCCCATAGGGCACGAACTCTGATAAATACAATAAAGTTCAATACTCCAACCTTTAGCTGATGCGGATGCTGGTCCGCGTAAGATACGTCGTCGCAGACACACGAAACTATTACCATTAATACAATCTTGCACTCGAAGAAACTTCACCGTAACGTAACGGTATTAACCATTCTCCACTGTCCAGAATGTAACAAATAACAGAGCTGCCCAGTGCTCTGTTTCCAATGAGACAAATAGTCACTGGGTCTATGCGAATGCAACATCAGACCGGTGTTCTATCAATGATGAATGCTCAGCATAATCGGAGTTGTTCCCTTCCAACCAGGTGAACCCACTCAGGCTCGGCGGTGGCGAAGTGCAGGCAAGCAGTGAGTCACTCCTTGAAGATTCCAAACTAGTCGTCGTCTCTCTCTCTTCCTGCCAAGTGAGCTCTGTCCCTAGAGGAGGCTCGCAGCTACCCCACCAGGCAGCGCACCCCTCTCTTCTTCCGCAATCTCCAATCTGAGCAGGAGAAATGGGGGTGCATTTACAAATAAAAAACCAGTATAACCACCGACATAGAATAAAAATCCCTGCAGCATGAACTACGCCACAGTAAATTAGTAAGCGAGGTAGAACAAGAAAAATATGAGGACATAGAAACATTTCAAAAGTGGCTTAAAAAGAAAGATACAAAGGAACTTAAGAAAGAAGCTAAAGAAATGAGAACTGTCAGCAAGGAAATGATATCAGTTCCATTAGAAATGTAATGTTAAGTTTTAGTATAAAATTGTTTTCCCTCACCTAGGTTTATCTCATTTAGAGAATAATAATAATTAGATATGTTTATTTTTTTTTTTACACATTTCCATTTCTTTATATATGATGTAACTACTGTCATCATTTTGGTAACAATAACCCGAGTCACACGGGAATAGTTTACAGGAGTCAAGTGCTTGAAAAAAAGCGCGCGCTGAATGTTGTATTCGTAGTGGTGCTTGAATTCTTATATTCTGTTATAGTTAATAAAAATCAATAGTGAACTGGCATTTTTAGTTGGGTGAAACTGAAGATGCCACCAGTACATACTCAAGCATGTGTGCAGCTAATTGGCGCCTTGTTATTGAATGAATTACAAAATATTTTTGAAAAAAAGGAAGAGTACATGGGTTAAGAAATGGATTTGTAGAAGAATTATGCACGGTGCATCTAATACCTTGTTGAAACAAATTAGCTGAAGAAGGTCCTGCAGAATACAGGAAACATTTCAGAATGTGTCCTGCTTTAAGGGTTTTTAATTTTTTTCGAACCACTTCTACGTCTATGTTTTCGAAACCTTGTTCCATGAGTTCACTGACTAGTTTCTGGAATAAAAATTCCCGCTTGTTTTTATTGAGATATTCTATGTCACGTATATTCCATACAAATTCATACTTCTCATACACTTCCAAAAATTTTATGCTATCGTTTTAATTCCACTTAGGGGTGCTCAATATTAATAATTATTAATTTGCTTCGACAATAGGCCTAAAACTACAAACTTTCTACTTGCTAAGTTGCTACAAGTTCGCATTCACACGCGGAAAGTGGTGGAGTCAAGTTGGTCATGTGACAGGAAAGTGGACACAAAAGTTGACGGGTCATCAACTCAAATTCTGCTTGACCGCCAAGTCACAACTTGACTGTCTCGACCATATCACACAGGGAAAGTTGAAGGAAAGGCGACTTGCTCCAAGCACTTGACTCCTGTGAACTATCCCCATGTGAATTAGCCTCATGGTCCCTTCGCTTTTTTTTTTAATTATAGTTGTAATCCCCTGGCAGAGGGGCAGAGAAGGCCTGACGGCCTTATCTCTACCAGGTTAAATAAATAAATCTATATAATCTATAATCTATGTATATATATATAAAATTTCACATAAACATTTTTTTAAGCTCAACTGATACCAGAACCTTCAATAATAGGAGCAAATGTAACCAACGTGAGAAAAAGATACATAATTTAATATAATATTTTTTTTTTTTCTAGTTTTGTTATTCATATTTGCCCATTTCAGAATATTCACCCAGTGTACGAAAAGTGGGAGAGTACTTACATCTCTTCTTGTGTGGTCTGCTGCTTCAGTTTTTTTTTTTTTTTGTATTTTTTTGGTAACTTTTTAATCTTTATCTCCTGATTGTTTAGTCTGTTTTCTGGATATATTTAAATATGTTTCTAATGAGTCTAGTTTTTAAACAAGTGTGAACAACATCCAAGGGAACGTCACTAATATATTTTCGTACATATTCAGTAGTCTTTTTTAGAACATTTTCTCGTCTCTGTACTTAATTTCCATGAAATTCAATGCAACGTTTTTCAATTTTGTGAAAATTGTTCATCCATTTATCTGATGGCTTAACTAGACCATTAAAATACAAATGCTGTACCCATGATGGAATGCAGTAGTCATGTGTTGCTTGGAGTTTGTGGGCATAGTCACCAAGATCAGGGTATTTGTCTTTAAATTTTGCAGCTACATAACCTGCAATGTATTGCAGGCCATCTTCTTCACACTATGGTACACTCTGGAATGAAGATCCACTGGGGCTCCTATCAACGATTGTGACAGTCTGACATTCTGAGGGAATGGAATAATAGACACCTTTTCAGGATTAGAAGAGATGTTGGAATCAGAAACATCAATCATTTCAGGGATGTCAAAATCTGAATCTGATAAGGTTGCGTCAGCTCTTTTAATGACTCTTGCTACAATATATTCATCAGAATCATCAAGTTTGGGTGTTGGCATGGTTTCGAACAACTCCAGGATTTTTTCCTAAAATAATAATCCTGATTCTGTGTATGGAGCTGAGTGGTGACGGGTGGTCATGTAGGCCGCCTCGGGTGCGAATTTGAGAAAAAATATTTTCCAAGACATCTTGGTTCAGCCTATGAGACAGTATATATTTAATGTCATATTTATCCTTCATAGCTTGGAATGGGAGTCTAAGAGCTGCAATTGAAATTTTGATAGCGTTTTGAAAGGTTTGAATGGAATGTTGTACCAACACAGCACATTGTGTAGATGAGTTGTTCCATTTCATCCAAAACCTGGTTTTGTTTCTCCAAATGTGCACCATAGGGCATTTTTGTAGGAACTGAAGAATTAATGGAGTAGGACTTCATGACATCAAACCATTGATTCTCTAACTCTATAAATTTACCAGTGTTCTCTGCTAGTTTTTTTGTTAGGACTAGGTTTGTAATATTTTAATGCACTTGTTGTGGTATGTGAAAGGAGTTGTGTTGCCAAGGGAACATTTTGCCTGAACTAGTTCTCTCACATTCTATGTGTTCCAGGCTTAATTTATGGCATGAACTTATCTCTCTGTTTCTTTCCTTTTTTAGTACAATCAGAGGAGCACTATTTATAGAGTGTCCATTTTCTAAAACAAACCCAGTGGCCAATAACCGGTTTCTTAATAATTTTAGAAGACGTAGTGCAAAAAAGTAAACTGGTTCATTTGACACTGGATTTTTTTAGTTAGTTATTTAACGACGCTGTATCAATTACTAGGTTATTTAGCGTCGATGAAATTTGTGATAGCGAGATGGTATTTGGCGATATGAGGCTGACGTCGCCATAGATTACCTAGCAATCACCTTAGGGTTGGGAAAAACCTCGGAAAAACCCAACCAGGTAATGAGCCCAAACGGGGATCGAGCCCAAACGGGGATCGAACCCGCGCCCGAGCCAACTTCAGACCGGCAGGCAAGCACCTTAACCAACTGAGCCACGCCGGTGGCTGACAATGGATGTTTGTAAGATGTGCACTCCATGGAAATTGATAGTTGACAGCCCATAAACCTAGTTTCCCTCCACCACAGGCAACTATGTTATAGTTAATTTCATAGAGTTCCTTAAATACACTGTGAAGAGATTTAGACATTTTACTGTCAAAACCTAGGTATATGGGCTGTTTCCATCTTGAAAAATGTCTCCTTGCCATTATGACTTGAATGTATGAATGAGGCCCTAGGACTTCATCATGCTTCTGATCATATTCATACAGTGAATCGACTTTCATCTCATCATAACATAATACAGTGGCCTTTTCAAAATCAGTCATTGTTTGTCCCATCATTTTCATCAACTTCAGTACCGGTACATTAGGCAATATTCCCTGCCTCATTGTGAGGGTAGCAGCCCACCTCTGAAGAGAAGATATACTGGGAAGTGAGTAGTGCAATTTTTCTCTTAGAAAAATATAACACAGCTTACTAAAGTATTGGATTGTAAGAGCATTTGAAATATCTTCAGGACTCCACACAACATGTTTCTTTTTGTTTAGTATAATATCTAATTGGTTTTTACTTAACACATCAGAAAAAATAATCTGTAATTTTGTGGTTGAAATGGATCATGTGCTCTTTATTCATGTTATCTGAAAGATCTGTGATTTTTTTTTCTAAGTGATCTAGCTTTTTCTGTAATGACTGGATTTCCATCCTGCTATTCATCAGCTGATCCCTCAGAGTGCTATTTTCTGCCATAAGTTTATTATATATTTTTTTGTCAAATATCAAAATCTATTTTTTTTACCATCATTTCTGCAACATTTGATTCCATCACATTAATAGTGTCTGTACTATTTGAATGTTCCTCTAACAGGTTGTTAATAGTTTCTTTCTGTGTATAAAAACATTCTTTTGTTGCGACTTGGTGGGCCCTCGTCACAAATGTCAGCTGTGAAATGCAGTATTGGCACAGCTACAAGAACCCAATAATAGTTGTAATTATTAATTAATTTTATACCTTAACTTAAACCCTCTCAAATTAATGATAGATTTATATACAGGAGAGCATGTGGTAGGCCTATTTGTGAATAGGCAATTTGTAAACAATAGCACTTACTTGTAGATTTTATAATCCTTGGTCTTTTTATTGGAATATCCAATAATTGTGCTCTGAAATCTAATTCGAAATCGTCACTTTTGAAATGCCGCGAACAAATTTTGCTAGTATTGGGGTTAAATTTATCAGCTCTTCTATACGTGAATTGGTTGCGAATTGTATTTTCTTTCGGCAAAGAAAAGAAAGAAACATTTCCAGAACCGGAACTGTTACGAAAATCATTATTACAGGTTGCCACAGCACATCTCTGATCTTGCATTATTAAATAACATTACACAGCGTAGGCTCTAACCATATGAATTATATTACCGGCGTAAACCAAAACCATGTGTAGAAACTTGTGATGTCAGTTTCGTTCCCCTCACTCCTCTTCCTTCTCGTCACAAGGTCGATAATAAAGCAACCTGTGTTGTATACCAGCCTTGCCTCGTATTAACAAATGCACGTGGACAAGAATCTCGCAATTGGTTGTACAACAAAGTACACCAGTGCGCAATTAGAAAACTAGTCCCTCTTATAAATCGTTTCTTGTTTTTTAAAGTTTGCAATATTGCTGTTTACAAGTATTAAACGAAAACTTAGTTAGAAATTTATATTATTACAACAGTATATACCATTATTTTATTGCAATAAAAGTAGAGCACATTAATATAAAACACGGAAAAGTTGTATATTGCAGTCAGATTAAAATATACACTATGGCACTATGCTGTAATAGGGTAATTCCACGAAAACCATGACATCAGATGTCACATATGAAGTTGTGGTTTTAAAGTCTTTACTATTTTTACGTCTGAGAGTGATGAATGGACAAGACCGAGGCACAGAAGAGAGCTTGTTTTCGTTTATAGTTTGTTCTGAATGTGAGCGGGAAGTTAGAGCATACTATTCCTACAAGCGAAGCAACTTCAGTGAACTTTGGTCTCCCTTAACTCATCAGTCTGTGAATGATCTTAGCAGTGAGTGGTTTGGTTGAATGTACACCTTCGCGAAAGAGGATGAAGCAGGTATAATACATTGCCTCATTCGATAGTTTTTACTTTTGTTATGAGGTCATCTAAATCAGCTCAAGTTTATGTTCCGTCCATTACCAAATGTTTGAATTTATTTAGTTTCAAGCCATACTACTGCAAACTAGTCAATGAAAAAACATATCCTCTTCCAATATTCCATGATGAATACCATGAACCTTCAAGACCTTAATTAAATTCAAAACAATATTTTTAATCGTGGCAACAGACGGGACATTTTGTGGTAACAGACGGGACAAGAATAACTGTCCCTTCCGTTACTTGTCTGTAATCATGAAGCCCATACCGTGAATTCGTTATTATTGTTATTATTATTACTAGTATCATCAGCATTATCATCATCATCATCATAGTCATCCATATAGTTAGTTAACCCTGCTGTTCTGTTACATTTTACTATACGAATGTGCTGTTCGCGTCAATATGACCCGACTTCTTATAATTGCATATAAAGTTACAAAATCATGTTTGTGAACATTTGCATGACTGCAATAACATAGTTTATCATTATTGTTATTGTTAATTAATAGTACTGTTATTAATTTTTTTATTTTATTGTAATCTTACATTATTTTGCTTTTTTTACTATTATTCATTTGTGATATATTATTCATTTGTTTTTTTCTTCATTCTTATTAAAAATTAATAACAACAAATTGAAGAAACATACTTGTTTGAATGAAATGTTTAACTTATAACAATAGGCCTTGAAAAATTATAGATTGAACTAAATGCTTGTGCTATGTTATAATGATTAACTTCTGTCTTATGTTTTGTGTAACGCACATGATATACATAATCACAATTCTTTCTCATTGCTTACAATTATGTGACACAAATATATGACATGACCTTTACAATATGTTTGCTGTAGTTTCCATACAACATGTTCGTTTTATTGTCATTGCTTGATGGACAGAACTTACAGCGTTCACGTTTTACAGTTTTTCCTCTTGTAGACTCTGATACCAGTACTGGTCCACACCTATGGAGTAACGGCTAGCGCGTCTGGCTGCGAAACCAGGTGGCCCGGATTCGATTCCCAGTCAGGACAAGTTACCTGGTTGAGGTTTATTCCGGGGTTTTCCCGGTTTTCCCTCAACCTAATATGACCAAATGCTGGGTAACTTTCGGTGTTGGACCCCGGACTTATTTCACCGGCATTATCACCTTCATCTCATTCAGACGCTAAATAACCTTAGATGCTGATAAAGCGTCGTAAAATAACCTACTAAAAATAATAACCTACTACCGGTACTGTAGTCACAATTTTAGGTTTTTGAATGTTCTTGACAATTCTGAGCTTCCTCTGTTCTTGAAAAGTGCTTTCTTGATGAAATCTGTTCCTTTGTGAGTGATTTTTCAAGCTCCTCTAAGAATAATCTGCTTCTAGTCAATTTATTTGCATTCCAATTTTGGTCTATCGAAGTCCACAAGACATACGCATTGTAAGCAGATACATCAAGAATGTTGTAGAAAAATATCACTGGCCATCTGTTTGTTTTTCTTTTGCAAGTATATGTATATGTTACTTGGTCAAGTGTGTCTACAGCCTCTTTGGATGCATTATAATCTAAAATCATTTGAGGTTTCTTATCATTCCTGTTGCTGACTTCATTGACATGATGCAGTGTACGCATTAGCACAAATTTTTGTTTTTCTTTGGGACACAATTGACCACAGTAGTATCATTTGTGAAGTAGAATGAAGAACTATGTATTTCCTTTTTGTTCATTTGCTGTGGAAGTTCTGACTTATTTTTCCGTATAGTCCCCAACATTGTCATTTTTTTTCAAAAGTATTGTTCCAAATTGTAAGAAGTGAAAAATTTGTCACAAGTTACATTTTGACCCCTTAGGTTACTGGAAAGATCACACACTACCCTCATACCCTGACTTTTTTCTGATAGTCCATATTCTTTCCCTGCATAAACTTGTGCTACCAATGCATATGAAATTTTACTGTCACAAAGCATCCATATTTTTATTCCGTATTTCGATGGTTTGCTGGGAATATACACCTTGAATGGACAGCGAATTCAAAATCCTACTAACTGTTTGACAGTTACATTTTCGCTAGGATTGAAGAATTTAGGAAGAACCTCCAGACATTTCTCCCAAATACAACGAATAGCAGCAAGTTTATCATTGCGTCTTCGTTATTCTCTAGTAGATTTCTTATCAAATCGAAAGACACGCGATATCTTGCAAAAGGTTTCAAGTGACATAGTTGCCCGCAAAATGTTTCTGCCCGTTTTCTGAACCCACAAACTTTTTGTTGACTCCCCATGAAATCGAGTAACACCAGCAAGAAGCAAGAGTCCTACATAAGCCTGGTAAACAATACAGTCGATATTTGTCCATTGCTGGCCATAAACTTGCCATCCTTCTATGTTTGGCACATACATTATTTCATTATGGTGGCATACCTTGTAAATCCTGGTGTAATCTTGATGAGGTTCGAGGCAGAAAGATGGCCCTGTTGTGGAGGTGGATTCAACTTCCATTCTATAGCTTTATTCTTGAAAGAATTGATCGAACAATATTGACTGGTTGTTGACTGTCAAAATCGTCATCATTTTCACTTTCAGATTCACTTACATTATCTTCAAATTCTGAAACAAACTCTTCACTGTCGGAGGAATTGACAATTGATACTAACTGAGCATTACTCAGTGAACTTTCCGTCATGGTGTGTGAACTCAAACTAAGAAACAACTTTGAAATATTTATCCAGATAAAATGCAACAGTTTAGAAGGAATTCATTCAGAAAAACAACAGGAAACCAGTCCATTGTTGTAAATTGGTGTATCTGATTGTTGGGAATAATTCAATTTCTACTCATTATAATAAAAGCATGATACAAATTCTTGAAAAATGTTAATACCACATTAGAAAATAATAAAATCTTATGTTGGGTCATACTGACCCGAACGTTACATAAGTAACAATTACAGATTATGACAAATCTATTTGAAAATTTTAAATTATTTTAAAATCACAAATGCATATTGCATTGTTAGACAAAGTCACTGAGTCTCATAAGCATATCTCACTATTTCAAGAAAATATTAAGAAACAATATTCACTTCGGGTTAAATAGACCCGAACAGAACAGCAGGGTTAAAGTGCATATTGCAGGTTAATAGTACTTTCACAACATGGCAAATATGTCTCCAGCCGAGAAAATGAAGCGGTATAGAGAATGCATGAAACACTCGGAGAATTATGGAGCTCCTAAAATTAAGGACTCAATGAGAAAGAAACATGCACGGGCTCTGAAGAAGACAACTATGACACCGAAGGATATGAGAAAGCAAAGAAAATATTATCGTGAACAGAAACGTGTCTACCAGTAAAAATTGAATAGCCTGAGTCCAAGTGAAGAACCAACTTGTTCAAGTATTCTGTTTCTAACACTAGGGCTAAAGCTGTCCATCGTGCTCTCCGTAATCTGCCTTAAAGTCCAAGAAGGCATTATGAGGTTGTGGGTGTATTAGTGAGAACCTGTAAATTATGGATAAAGGAAAGCAACATATCTGTAATTAGAAACCCTGTTAAAGATGTCGAAGATGATGCAATTAATTTTTACTACAGAGAAGATATCAGCAGATAGGCTTCCGGAAGGAAAGACTGTTTAACAATTTACACAGATACTGGGAAGGTAAAAAATGCAGAAACGATATCTTGTGATGACCATTAAAGAAGCTTATAACCTATTCGTTGCAGGAAAAGGGACAAACATAATAAGACTTTCAAAATTTGCATCTCTTCGTCCCAAACACGTTCTTCCTACAACTTAACACCACACAATATCTGTGTGTGTATCACTGTAATGCCGAATATTTTAGTCAGATACTTTCTCTTCCTACAATGAATACTGTTCCAGCTTGCATGGAATCAGTAGTTTGTGATGTAGCAAACGAAAAGTGTATGTATGTTCAAATATTACTAACAAATATGGAGACTATGTTAACTTGGACAAACGATTAGAAATTATGGAGGAAGATTTAAAGAAACAGGTTACATATAAACAATGGGCACATGCAAATGGAAGAGAGTAAGAAATTGAAATCAGTAGTCAAATTGCAGAAGATGTGCAAGCATTGAGAAAGCAGACACCAACTCTCCTGATACATTGCTTCATCACAAGGCAACAAAGTGCATTTTTTAATGAAGTAAGACTAGCTTCATCTGAAGTGTGCTACCAGTGGACTTTTCGGAGAACTATCCCGCTGTTTCAAAATGAAATACAGGCTGCCCATTGGAATAAGAAGCAAATTACAGTTTTCACAGCAGTGGCGTGATTTGGCAACGAACCTTGTAATTATGCCTCGACGTATGATAAATAAGCTGTCTTCTTAGACGAAATGTTTAGAGATATAAAAATAATCATCCAAATGTGAAATACCGACACGTATTTTCTGCCTCTCAATTCAAGCAGAGATTTAATTTCATGAACAAATCATTTGTCGAAGAATTTTATGGGATACAACTGTCCTGGCCTTTTTTTCTCCTCGAGCCATGGGAAAGAAGCTGTAGATGGTGTAGGGGCAACTATTAAAAGGCTTATTTGGACTCGGGTGAAAATAAGAAAATACACGGTTCAAGATGCACAATCGTTTGTCGAATGTGCTGCAACTTCTTCTGTAAAGATAATTTTGATTACATATGAAACAGTGAAACATCATGATATGTTAAACGCGTGTTGAAACAACACAGCGTCCCTTCCAGAGACACAAAAATGCATTCCATATTTGGAGAATCTCCATACAAAATCAAATGGAAATATTACTCTGACAGCTCTGATGACCATGAATTAACATTCAACAAAAACCAAATATTCAAGTACAAAATAAAAATAGACCTATTAAATGCATTTATGGTGTGTATGTTCAATCAGATTTTTTTACTCTTTGTTTTATTTGTACTTGCATCAATCAACAGTTTTGGTATTACAACGTTAAATGATTACGTTATACAATATGCGACATTATAGACGTACTCAATTGTTTTATTTTGTTGTTTATGCTAAAGTAACATGTGCAGATATAATGTCTATTAATTGTTTAAAATTTATTTAAAGTAGTTCACTGTTTTATTCAGTTGTTCTTTCCATTCATTACAAGACACATTCGAAAATATCCCGTCCGTTACCTGTATGTCCTATCTGTTACCCATTTTTAGACAGTTTCTCTCAATACACAATTCATATTACACAAAGTTTGAATGGACCCATGAATAGCTGTGTACACTCGCAATATTTGGTAATATTGTGGTATTTTTGTATTTCATAGCAGGACAGAGATTGTATGGAGTTTGTGTTCATTGTATATACTGTGTCATTTTTATGTCCCGTCTGTTACCTTTCTTTAAACAGTTATAACTGTTGTGAAATATTTAATAATTTGCTTTTCAACAGAAATAATATCAGCTTATAACCTGATGCAGGCATTCTGACTTTTATTTTGTATATTAAATAATTTCCGTACGAAATAAATAAATAAATATATATATATATATATATATATATATATATATATATATTATACTGAACACCTTGTATGATTGTCCCATCCATTACCGTGGAATTACCCAATAGTAGACCCGTTGCTTACGAGATTACACAAGCTGGCGCATAGCGCTTGAAAAACGAGTCTGAAGTGGTTCCCTCGTAATGCCAATTCCGCCGCTCGGAGCGCTGTTCTGCCCTAAATGTTCATAGCAGAACACTTAAATGACATTGACATTTGGGACATTTAAAGGACTCACCATTGCTTATTAAATGCTTCGTACAATATTTTATGGACAATAGACGTCATTTCCAAACTTCTACTCCTCAATTATATTACAATAAAAGGCTGTCATTCTTGATATTGAAACATATTATATATAAACTGAGGGACTGTCTGCTCTGTACTTCAGTTCATACACCAAACATTTCCGGAAATAAATTAACTTGACATCTTACATATACGCACTATAGCCTACCCTTTTCACCTAATATTATTAATATTGCTATTAAATAAGATATTGCAACTAATTAAGATACTGCATTATCTTTAATTTCCTTGAATTCATAATTAAGCATTTGCAAGAAGGCCTAACTTTTCCCTCTCTTTAAAAAAAAAAATACGAACGTCACAATAACTGAGAAGTATAATTATTGCGCGATTTTTTCTTGCAGTGGTAAAAACATTTCTATAGGCCTACTGATTAATCTATTGAGCATAGTAATAGTAAACGCTGTAGTATTTTAGTGCGTGTAAATATATTTTGAATTAGCATTTATTAAATTAGGAACTTAACCTGTAATTTGTGTGATTGAAATGGTTTACTGCTGTGTGCCATTGTGCAAATCGAACCAGAATAAAGAATGTGATTTTTCGTTTCATTGTTTTCCACAAGATGAAGGACTAAGAAAGAAGTGGTGTGTAGCCATTTCTCGCGAAGGGGACAAACCAAGGACTCTTTGGACGCCAAACAAGAAATCGCGTGTCTGCAGGAGACATTTCAAAGAAGCTGATTTTAGCATTAGCACAACATTAAAACGTTTGCTTCCTAATGTGGTACCATCCGTCTTTGATGATTTTCCAAAACATAAAATGTTTCAAACATAAGTAGACGCAACAAAAGAAGGATAACAGAAGTGGTGAATAACATCCATCCTGCTAAGAAAAATAAACCCAATGTTGAACATAATACATCAGCTTTCAATGAAGCAAATGTTTCAACTGAAGAATTCTATGAAGCACATAAAAAAAACTAAAGGCCACACAGTGCTCAATTGAAAGGAAAAATATTCCCAAAGCCATTACATTACAACGTAAAAAAATTACTAGGACAATTCGGAAACAAAATCAGCTTATTGGAAAACTAAGACAGACAATATGTAATTTAAAAAGCATGCTATAAAGATAGCTGAACAAATTTCAAATAACACTGTAATATGCTTGGCATATTTATAATATTCGTACTCAATCAGTAATGCACAATTAATCGAACTATTTTCACGATACACAATGCTTTGTAATGGTACTATTCATAATTTCTTAGGGCAGCGAGGCGAACCTAGCGGCAGAAATTGTCATGACTCACAGAGACCTACTCTCGATCGTGCTATGCGCCAGCTTGTGTAATCTCGTAAGCAAAGAGTAGACCTAACGTAATAAGCACGCGCGCACGCACGCACGCACGCACACACACACACACACACACACACACACACGCGCGCGCGCGGAAACACCTTGCTGATAGAGAATGATTACACTCTGAATGATGTCATCGTGAGTAACAATGTCATACAGCATACGGAATGTGTATTCAACATTTCTGACAGCATTTCGTAATCTTACAGTTACAGGTTAACTCTTAATGAAGTGTGGCATGTCAAATGGCTGCCCATTTAGTTTCAGCTTTGTGTTCGGTGTTGGGAATTATGTGAGAACAAATTATTTATCACTACTATCTACAAAATGATTTATGCTATGTGTTACCATCTGATTCGGAAGGAACTGGCGTGTTATCTGATAGCAACTAAGTTATTCACGTCAGTTCTGTGATTCTGATTTAGTCTAATTACCTTAACCTGCCATCATCATATCCAAAATATATACCTGTGCTATTAATAAAGTAGACTAATATGCTGACAATAACTTAATAGTGAAACATTTCCCTTTTACTAATGGCGGATACTTGACTTCGTCATTCAATCAGGCCAGTCGAGAAGATACCTTTATAACTTCATATTTATATTTATAATGTATAGTTTTTTTACTTCTCTACCATACCATAATTATATTTATTTGGCCTATATTATTTTAAATGCAAGTCCTTTTTCAACACTGACCTGCTTATACTGTGTTGTGTAATACTACGCCCAATGTTACGCGCGAATGAACTTCAGAAACGACCACGTGCTTTTTGTTGATATGAGGAACAATTCTAAGAGCGTGCCTACTATACACAGACTTTGATCGCAACGTCAACCACAATGCACACACCGCTATGCCCGCTTTAACCTAGATCTCGATGGTCCAACGAGTTAGAAAGAGAATCTGTCTTCTAATAATTCGTTGTAATGGATCAAGAATCTAGCCTATTCCTCTTGCGATGAATGTACCTGCTCACGGCAGCCTTGATCTTGGTTGCCTTTCATTGTAGTAATGTTCGGGCGAAGCTTTGTATTCCACTTTTAGTTCCAGAGAGAAAAGAGAAGTGGTCCACAGAAGCATAGCCGTATTTCCTGTTATACCGTTATTTTATTTCGGATCTGCAAGAAGTCTACAAAAAAATGTATCACTCAACTGTTAACAGAGGTACAGTATATACATTAAGTTCATTTAATATTGCTCGAAGGTTCTATGTTGTTACGTCTTCAAAAGATCTTGAAGTTTTTAAAGTAAAATGATCGGGCGCGCTTCCGAATTGGGGCAGTGGCAAAATGGCGCAAAAAAAAAACACAAAAGGTGAATTTTTATTACTGTACTGCCAGTATAGAAAATTAAAAACAAACACTGAAAATACCTTAGTTTTGTAGTGTGGAGTAGTAGAAACTCGATGTGATCACTGGGAGAGCTGTAGGAAAATCGTCGTACTGTCTTCGCACTGCGAGTTGGCGCGGGGAGTAGATAGGCGGGACGGGGGAACTTTACGCTACACTCTGACCTGAAAACTTCAGTCCACTTACTTGGCTACAAGGGAACGGAGTCAGACATAAAAGATTCCGCATCTTCGGTGCTGTCGCTATGACTATCATTATCACATTTTTCAAAATTGCTGGAGTATGATCTGTCCATGATAATCGTCTGTTTATGTTCCAGCCGTGTATATTAATTCGAATCTCTCAACAAAGCCATTAGCCCCACCGCCCCCATCCTGATGGACAACAATGAGTGTTCTGGACACATTTATGGTAGTCAAAACTCCCGTAAAATTTTTGTCGTGCCAGCGCTTGGGAAACGTTAAATTGGTAGGCCTATCTATCTGCATCTCGTCCAGATACAAAATCGGTTTTTCTACTTTCCTAAGCTTTCTTATTTGCTGTAGATATCTTCACGTATTTCATCTCCTTTTTCTTCAGTATTCGTCTTAATGTTGTCTTTCATTTCAAATCAATTTTCTCTTGTAAAAGGGTAGAAGTTTGTTGCAGCTTGGTACTATTTTTTTGCTTGTTATTTAATAACACTGTAATAACCACTAGCTTCTTCAGTGTCGATTGAATTGATGATGGCGAGATGGTATTTGGCGAAATTAAACCAAGGATTCGCCATAGATTACCTGACATTCGCCTTCCGCTTGGAAAAACCTCGGAAAAAACCCAACCAGGTAGTCAGCGCAAGCGGGAATCGAACTCACTCCCGAGCGCAACTGCAGATCACCAGGCAAACGCGCTACCTCCTGAGCTATGCCGGTGGCCCTCTTTCTTTTTCAAATAAAAATTCTCAATTATATCTTTTTTGTCAATCTCCCGTCGAAGTCATCTACATTTGCGTTTCGGTAGTCTGGACGTTTCCGTTTTTTTCTCTCTCAGGTGTCGACAACCCACCTTCTTCTGTGCAGTCTTTCATTTCATTCCTTATACGCTGTATTGTTCTACCCTTTTACAAGAGAAAATTGATTTGAAATGAAAGACAACATTAAGACGAATACTGAAGAAAAAGAAGATGAAATACGTGAAGATATCTACAGCAAATAAGAAAGCTTAGGAAAGTGGAGAAACCGATTTTGTATCTGGACGAGATGCAGATAGATAGGCCTACCAATTTAACGTTTCCCAAGCGCTGGCACGATAAAAATGTTACGGGAGTTTTGACTACCATAAATGTGTCCAGAACACTCATTGTTGTCCATCAGGATGGGGGCGGTGGGGCTAATGGCTTTGTTGAGAGATTCGAATTAATATACACGGCTGGAACATAAACAGACGATTATCATGGACAGTTCATACTCCAGCAATTTTGAAAAATGTGATAATGATAGTCATAGCGACAGCACCAAAGATGCGGAATCTTTTATGTCTGACTCCGTTCCCTTGTAGCCAAGTAAGTGGACTGAAGTTTTCAGGTCAGAGTGTAGCGTAAAGTTCCCCATCCCGCCTATCTACTCCCCGTGCCAACTCGTAGCGCGAAGACAGTACCTTTGCTGTAGGTTTCGTAAGAGGAATGCAAAGGCACTGTTGTTCGTTTTCTTCATCACAGATTTATTTTGCACTTCTAATAATATTCCTTTCTTCGCTATAGATTGTCAATCTTTGTTTCCTCTTTGTCGACATATTTATAATAAACAAAAAACTGCTATAAACCTAAATAATAGTATACAATAACATAAATTCTATTAACTATATTATTATCAACACTATTAACACGAGAAGCAAAGGATAACTAAAGCAATACAAAGATTTGCGGTATACTGAAAA
This sequence comes from Periplaneta americana, assembly GCF_040183065.1. Taxonomy (NCBI): domain Eukaryota; kingdom Metazoa; phylum Arthropoda; class Insecta; order Blattodea; family Blattidae; genus Periplaneta; species Periplaneta americana. The sequence continues at coordinate 16,396,277 of NC_091133.1, forward strand.
CAAATGTCTTGTTGAAACTAATAAAACACTACAATAAAAACCCCACTATTATTTTCACTAAGTCGCAAAGACTCACAGACAAGTGTAGTAGATGTTTGCGAAACAGGAATATTGCAGTGAACAGCGCGGTGCGCATGCGCGACTGTTTCCCCTCCGCCCCGTCTAAGTACTTCAGGCGACTTCTCCTGGCGTGACAACAGTACTTGAAGGAAGAAGGCGGCCATATTCCGTCGTTGTGACGTTATTTGAGGTAGAGTGGGAGAATGATTGCAGTGTCGCCAACTGTGGTAACCATTCATATTATCTTACACACCTAACAAAACTTAATCTAATCTAACCTAACCTAACCTAACGTGCTACACACCTATTGTAACATTCCTAATGTTTAGCACACCTATTGTAACATTCCTCACAGTTTCATTTCGTTTGCCGATATTAGCATCCCAGCTACACCTATAGCCTGGAACTCGAGAGTCATCTAGTGGAAGTGAAATGAAACTGCAACTCTGTTAATTACGTTTACGAAGTTGTTGCAAGAATTTTTGTGTCATTGTAGTGATAATTGCATTTATATTGTACAATAAAAATTGAAATGTGTCGTGGCTGAGATAAAAGTGTTCTAAATTGATTTCCAGCGCCACAATTCCAGTGATAAAGTGTGAATATTCGTTAGGAGTCCGTTGGAAGTGGCAGTAGAGTAATAAAATTTGACCAAATAGAAGCTATATAATGTAGCAATAAAATATCCTGAACCCTAATGAAGACAAACGCACCATTTGCGAGAAAAAAATATACTATTACAACACCTTAAAAAACGTTCATGTAAACACAAAAAAGAAAAACATTAATCTCACATCCTCTTTTTCCAATCTCTCTACCTTCCTCACACACTATTATTCTTCCATCCTTTTCCCCTTTCTCTGCACACAACTACTTTATTTCTATTAATTTTACGTCTACATTAAATACCTTATCAATAACACACATTTTCACTTACCTTACCGGTGACAAGACTCGAACCACCGTCCTTAATTTCTATTCTCCATAGTCCATAGGCTACAAGAACACTTACAAAACATACGCTTGAAACTTAAGCCCGGTTCAGACGGTGCATGTTTCTCTGATGGATTCCAAGGTGGCTGCGCGGATGGGTCGCCTGCGTGGTCACTCACCGGAAATAATGCGCTCTGGTGGCTCCGTGGATGGCTAGCTTGCTGGATTTCGAGGGTAGGTTCCTTGCTTTTTTTCCTGCGTGCTTCTTTGCTGGTTCAGTGTTACCAAATAGTTGTTCTCCAACTAAATCTTTTTTTTTTTTATGTATTTCTTAGTTTCTAAGGATAGAATAATCAAATATTTGCTTTGTTGCAACATTTACTATTGTTAATGTAGAATTTTAGTTGTTTTCCACTTATGGTTAGTTTCTTATTTATCATGAGTGTTATCTAGACTGTTCTGGGACCTTGGGAGCGAGAAAACAACAGTGTGGATTAACCTTGAGAAGGTTGCAGAAACTACTATTTTAAGGGGAGAGGATGGTATTTTTGATGAAAGATTACTAAATTTTCAAAAAAAAAATATATATATTCTTTAAAATACTCTGTGATATGTGTGGATCGCCATTTTTAAACTTCCTGCATTATGGATTTTTAAATCACTCGCCCACTTTTATTGCTGTTTCCGGTGAATTAAATTTTCAAAAATTGTTTTTTTCTTTAAAATACCCTTCGATATGTGTGGAATACATTACATAACATTTTGTGGGTATTTGTGCCCTTATCGGATGTTGAGACGTCATTTTTAAACTTCCTGTGCTATGGATTTTTAAATCACATGCCCGCTTTTATTGGTTTCCAGAAACTTCATTTTTTTTGCTACATTGCCAGACAAAATGAATATAATTTCTGAACTATTAAAGATACATGCATGATATTTAGAACATACATTCTTTAGACTATTAGGAAACTTTTCTCTGTAACAGAATTTTGTTACTTGATTTCATTTTAAAAATACGTGCGTTTGTTTGCAAGAAAGGAAATCAGAAAATTGTTATTAAATTTTAATTGTTTATTTTACCAACGTAGGGACTAATATCAAAATTCTGTTACAGACAATTTGTAGAACATACTTTTGCAAATACATTGCAAAAACTGTTTGAATCTATCTTTAAAAACAGTTTAGATATATCGGTTTTAGTACAATCCTGCATTAGGTATATTTTTTTCAAATTTAGGCCCCCAAATAATTTTTTTTTTTCAAAATATTTTTATTTGGTTGAGTTGTTACAGCTATGAGCTCTCTACATACAAAAAATTAATAATTTACACCAAATAGGAAAAAAATTTTGAAAAATACCATCCTCTTCCCTTAAGAGAGCAAGTCGAAAATTTTGATTATGAATTCCTACGGTTGGACCAAAGATCAAGTCAGAACTTTAATTGAGGGGTACAGAGAAGAAACATGTTTATATGCTATACAAACAGCATTGTTAAGACATCTTGGCCCATATTTCTACGCAGTAACCATTTTCGGCTCCACATTCTACTCTTTTTAATTTGATCCATCTCCTCAGCGTTCAAAGCTAGCAAAACAGCAAAGGCTGCTAAACGTCTTCTTCGTACAGCTTCACATACAGCTTCCATATTTGATGTTTACAAATCGTACCGCGCCAGCATCTCCAACTTCCAAACTGGGATCCAGCCAAAGAGTTTGTAATACTTCAAACTCTTTGGATCCAGCATGCAAGGCAGCTCGCTCCGTGTGAACGAAAACCATCACCGCAGCCACCACGGAACCCAGCACCGTAGCCACCACGGCACCCAGCCTGCTAGCCACCTTGGAATCCATCACAGAAACACGCACCGTCTGAACCAGGCTTTATACAAAACTTCAACCCAATCACAAAATTCCAAATGCACGTCATATACTAATACGTCACGCATTACGTCATATCTTACAAAGAAAGACATTCCTCTCCACTTCATAACCCATAACAACAATATCCACTACAGTACAAACTACGAAAATAATCGCAAAAGAGACAATACTAAACAATAACCACCATACGAAATCCTTAAAAACCCTCATATACGGAAAACTCAACCTCTTCATTTTCCTCCAATAAATCCAACCACCATTCACAAAATAACAAGGTATTCGAGTAATCTACTATCGATATATCTCGAAAACACTTGTCACTACCACCTTTCAAATGCCGACTTCAAATAACATAACTCACAACCACTCCGACCATCGATCAACATGACAATCAACCCCGAACATCTAACCTTTTCCAAAATACACACACCTAACTGACATCTAACCTTTCCAAAATATACCTAAAGTAAATTCTAACCTTTTCAAAATATACCTAAACTAACGTCTTTCAAATACACACACCTAAACTGACGTCTAACCTTTCCAAAATATACCTATAGTAACGTCTAATCTTTCCAAAATATACCTAAACTAACGTCTTTCAAATACACACACCTAAACTGACGTCTAAGCTTTCCAAAAAAAAAAAAACCTAAAGTAACGTCTTTCAAATACACACACCTAAACTGACGTCTAAAAAGAAACCTAAAGTAACATCTAACGTATCACTAATCCATGTAAAATTTGTTTACTCTAATATCTAACTAGTCAACGACATTTGGAAACCAGGCTTAAATAATTTAGCGTTCTAAGCCTGTGTTACCACACTTCAAACGTCCCATGACAACAACTGACGTCATCACATTCGATCCCTACTAACACTTTCCACCATTACAGACAACAGTCAGTCAATCCGTGTACACAGCTCTACGTAACGAACAAACAACAGCAACCAACAACATTACAGAAGCCGTCTTCAAAACAACAAAAGCTTAAAAGATACGTAAAGTAATATCGCCCACTAAGATACAAATTCATCTGATAGCTACACAATATACGCGCATCACGTAAAACATTTAAAATAAATCATAATATTTTCAACAAGAAAATCGCGTCCCGCTACAATCGTCACATTTTGTAACCTCTGTATCATAACATACCTAAGTCCAATATTACAATATAGTGTGTGGAAACCACTTCATTCTCTTCAAAAACAAAATACGCTTATCAATATTATGTAACCATTAAATCCATGCAAAATACCAAAATCCCAATTTGCCACTGTCCCTAAATGGAAGTGCGTCCGGTACAGTAAATATTTTAAATTTATTTTACTGCACTTTGTCTTATAGTAGGCACAGTGCCGATTTAATGGAAAACACTTATTATTGCTCGATAATATTGTAAGCGAGAGAATTGAAGGTGCACTTACACATACATAGATCCATTATCATTTATTATATCCTTCCTTTTCCCCTCTAGACATTGGTTTGAGGTTTATAGTTTCTAAATTATTGTATTCGCTATATTTATAGAATTTATTGAATCTCATCTTTCATCATTCATCAAACTGAGGATGCAGAACCATACTATGGGAATAGAGATGATATAGTAGGTAAATAACTTTTAAATACATAATATTTACAACCGAATAAGATTCTTAGGTGAAAGTACAGTAACTTGGATTTATCACCATCAAGTTCGAATGTTTTTTGAAGGTAAATTGAGATACGTGAGAAGCTAAGAACATTATGTGTGAAAATGGATAATAGTTAAAGCATTGTTTTGAAAGTATCATTATATACTTTAATTCGTCCTGATGATTACAAAATATGAACGACATCCTGAGGAAGAGTACTGTTGTTTAGTGATGCCTATGAGCGCACAGACACACACACACTCCGTCTATTGATTCCATAGAGAAGTGGAATCTGATTGTATGCAAGAGGATTCTGTGTAATCGAATTATTCATGACGACATAGCCACTATTATAAAGATATCGTATCTTGCTGCATATAGCATAAATTTGTTCAGAACAAGTTCGGAATATTCAACAAAATATGTTACAACCACTGTAAATAAGACTGTCTCAACATCTTACATCCTGCAGATGAATGTCAGTCTAGATAAATTCTTCTTTCAGTTGAGGTGGATGTGATAAAGATGGAACCCGACATCAATCCATTCCCTATGCAATCCAGTGATACAGAAGAGAAGAAGCCCTTATCAGAGGTAACTGAAAGTGACTGTTAGGTATTCTTTTCTATGTTCGAAGTGCACAACACTGTATACTGTAACACAATCACTACATGTTTCAATATTATTACAGTCTAAAACATACAATCACGAAGCTTGAGGTGATTTTTTTGCATTTCTCGCGATACAGTGCTCCAAGCGGTTAGCAACTAAGAGTATTATGAACAATAGACTGTGCGATAGTAACGATGCTAGTGGCTAGCAACTAAAGTTCAATTGTCATTGCACTGCCGCCTTGATGCTCGCTTCGCTTCTCCTTTACCGTCCTTGACAATTCTTCTTGATTCCTGTGTTAAAGCTGTAATAGAGAATATATGAAATTTCCGCCAGATGGCACTGACTGCCAAGTGTCGCTGAGGGATATGTGTATGATTTCTTGTACGATTATACTTAGTCATATTGTGCTTCTTTCTACTGGTATGAGAGTTTATTGTGATGTGATTCAAAATGACGTATTGTTGTGTAGCATTGTGTACTCCAAATAGAAAAAAGAGTGGAGGAACAATATCACGAATTTCCGAGTGATAGGGAAAGATGATTATGTCTCGTGACCAGAATATTATACGAAATGAAAATATAAAAATTGGAGTTGTATCCTTCGAAGAGATGAAAAAATTCAAATATCGTGGAGTAACAGTAACGACACTCGGGAGAAAATTAAACGCAGACAGAATAATAATACTTATGCCTCTTATTATTGTGTTGAAAAGCTTTTGTCATCTAGTTTGCTGTCAAAAAATCTGAAAGTTAGAATTTATAATACAATTATGTTACCGGTCGTTTTGTATGGTTTTGAAACTCGAACTCTCACTTTGAGAGAGAAACACAGATTAAGGGTGTTTGAGAATAAGGTTCTTAGGAAAATATCTGGGGCTAAAAGGGTTGAAGTTACAGGGGAATGGAGAAAGTTTACACAACGCAGACCAGCATACATTGTATTCTTCACCTGACTTAATTAGGAACATTATATCCAGACGTTTGAGATGGGCAGGGCATGTAGCACGTATGGGCGAATCCAGAAATGCATATAGAGTGTTAGTTGGGAGGCCGGAGGGAATAAGACCTATGGGGAGACCGAGACGTAGATGGGAGAATAATACTTATTAAAATGGGTTTGAGGGAGGTGAAAAATGACGGTAGGGACTGGATTAATCTTGCTCAGGATAGGGACCAATGGCAGGCGGCAATGAACCTCGGGGTTCCTTAAAAGCCGTAAGTAAGGAAAAGATGCGAAAAATGGCTTAAAGTGATTTCACGCCAATACTTTGTTCCAAAAACAACTCTCCATCTTCAGTCGTTTGTAGTTTACATTTCAGGGAAGAAAATTATTCTAATAATGGGAAATTTGGACGATTAAAACCAAGTGCTGTGCTAACAATATTCCCTCATTATCCTAGGTATAAAGTGACAGATATCAAAAGACCACGACAAACGATTACTAAAACTGATCTCCATCCACCCAAGAAACGCAAATCTTTTAGTAATATTGTTTTTTCACTCTTTGAACAAGATGTTCCGAGTGGCTCAGCATCAGTTAATGACATTTCCTTCTTGCCAGTTGAAAATGACCAAAAAGCGACGCAAACAGACCCTGTCAACATTAAAGAGCTAAAAAGAAATATTAACAGATTGCATGTGAAAATTACACAACTTAATCAGGTGTTACGAGAGAAGCAAGATGAGATAAGAAAAACAACCGAAAAACTCCAACTAATTGAAAGAGATCTGTTACATAAAGAACTGGAAAATGTAAAGAAAGAGACCCATGAAGGCAGTATTCATGCAAAATTTATTCTAGATCAGCTGCTTAATCATCCAAAAGGAATACCGAACAAGAATATATTAGAAAATTTGTGTTCGGAAATTGAGCTGTTACTGTTACTTGCAATGCCAGTTTGTGATGAAGACGGCCAAAAACGACTTTCTAATATCATTACTGTAAAATTTGTTATGCCACTTCGAGATAACATTGCAGCAGCTTTAACTGAAAAGCTTGTTCCTTGGATGAATGTGGCTTATAATCCACTGAGTCGCAAAATCTTGAAACTATGATTCTTGAATCTCCAATATCAAGTGGAATGTATCAATGCAGCGAGTGAAATTATAAAACTTAGTACAAGTTATTGTAAATAATTACCCAAGTGATTACTTTGAAACGTCGCAGTTTAGCCTAGGAGTGCTACTCAGTGAATGAACTACAAAATTACTCCTCTGTCATCATGTTACTTAAACTGAACAGGTTACTATGTGTTATCTTCCCTGCTTTTAAACTCACGCTTTTACCATAATTAACAGAACTAAACATAATAATACTTATTATTTTCTTATTTATTATTTATAAGTGTTATTAATACTCTTCAACCATTTATTTTAATTCATATTGAGTATTACTTCTGTGGACACCAATCCTTGGCAGACAGCGTCTCGTGGTGGAATTGAGAAATTAACCAATTTCAGAATAAGATTACTATTGTCAAGGCTGTATTCAGAGAAGCAAAGGGAGCATCAAGTCGGCCATGGTCGTTGAATGCATATTCCCTGTGTATAGAGCATCGTGACTGTATATATTAGACTGTGATATAGTTAGGATGCTGAAGTAGGCCTATAGTAGGGATGGGGAACAGCCTCTCTTAGAGAGATTAGCTTCTCCTCTCACTACAGTTGCTGTTGTATGTAGATAGTCATGCTGACTGCTATGTTTAGAAAATGGCTGATACTAACAAATGTAAAACCAACAGTAAGTGTTGCTTGTGCTGCTCACAATCACATCACAAGTTACACTTTTGTATTACCTACACATAATATTTTGAGAGTTTGTGAGCTTTGTTGATTTAAAATGTGATTTAGTACATTTGAAACGAAATATTTTCTTATAAACCATGTAATTGATAAGATGTTCTATATTTTAAAGAAAAAAGAGGGTGATCCATTGGGGAAGACATAAAAGAGAAATGGTGGAGCATGATAACTGTTGCAATTTGTTTTTCAGCAATCTCTAAATATTTTCCTGAAGAATAGGAGTTTTGCCCATATTAGACCTCAATGTGTTACCATTGCATACACAACACAGTTCATATAGTAAGGCTTTATCTAGCAAGTGGGATGCGAAGATCTTAGGGTTGCTTTCCAAAAGCTGAGACAATCTTTGTTTAGAGATATAATCAATATCCCTAGTTTGCTCTGCATACTCATCATTGTGCACAAAACCCCAACAAGGAAATTGGTTGGTGTCAGGTCAGGAGAATTTGGACGTCATGTAATTGATCACCACGACCTCACTGTTTGATTTGAATATTATGCACGAGCTTCTTTTCCTGAATGAGATAATGCGTAATCCTACTGGAACACCGTGTCCATGTTCCTTTTCCTGTTGCAGCTGTGGAATGGAAGATAAATGCATTCCAGTCTGTGTACCTTATTGTAATCTAGACATTTAGTTTGCAAATAGGTTGTTACATAAAAATATATGGAAATAAACTAAGGAAATTATTGAATATATAATTATTGAAAACTGTAAAATAAAAATTAAAAATTTTTTATTAATATTTTTATTTCGGTTTGATTTGTTATTTCTTATTTTAGTGGTTTAATTTCTTTTGAGTAATATTACAATAAAGCAAGGTGCAAAGAATAGCTAGTGTTTAGGTGTCATAGTTAAAGTTAATGTTAAGAACCAATCAGGAATGGTAAAACCGAAGCTCATGTTTGCTGTAGATTTGGTTTTGGCAAAGAAGAAATTAAGAAAGATTTACAGATGCAGTAGTTTGGAAAACAAAATAGAAAATTCACAGATTTCTTCAACCTATATCTATACCAATAATAAATCTGTAACCGAAATTTTTCTGGTAATTTTCGCTTTTCCAAAAATAATTGATGTTAACATGTGTATTTAATCATCCTGAAACTGAAAATAGCTTTTTTGAAATTTTTGTTTGTTTGTCTGTCTGTCTGTCTGTCTGTCTGTCTGTCTGGATGTTTATTACCTTTTCACGCGATAATGGCTGAACGAATTTCCATGAAAATTGGAATATAAATTAAGTTCATTGTAACTTAGATTTTAGGCTATATGACATTCAAAATACTTTATTTAAAAGGGGGGTTACAAGGGGGCCTGAATTAAATAAATCGAAATATCTCGCTTATTATTGATTTTTGTGAAAAATGTTACATGACAAAAGTTTCTTTAAAAATGATTTCCGATAAGTTTTATTCCAAGCACAATTTGACAGGACTGATATTTAAGGATATACAAGAGTTTTAAAATAACAATTCAATACATTTTCACTGCCGCCTCAGATTATAGCGTCGTTGTTCCGTAACTCCAATGTGCAAAATATAAAATTTTTCATTAGGAATAAAAACAGATTTATTCATTCTATGGTAGTGGTACATAGGAGATCGTGAATTCTTACATTTTCGAAAGAAAGAAATATAATTACATATAGGAGATTGCATTATTTGCTGTATAAGTATTTAAGTTATTTAATAGAGCAAAAATCTGAAAATCGATGTCATATAGGAGTTATTGCAGGAACGACGTCGATGGCTATAATGAAATAAAAACAAATTACTCTGTCTGTTAAACCGGCCTTGACGTTTATCAATATTAATATAGCCTACAGAGAATATTGTGTTTGTATGAAGTAATCTCAGAAGCTAATTTGGATAATTCCTTTGAAATTTGTAGTTTCTCTAGATGGATGTAATATTACATTTGAGGACTGAGGTAAGATGAAAATAGATCTTTATGCACAGAAAACTTGATATTCTATCGAAATATTGTGTAACTTTATTATTGCAACTTTATAAAACACATAAAATGCTCTAATTTTAGACACTTAAATTTCTTTATGTTCACAGAACATAATAATTAAGAGTTTTGTCGTAAAGATGAGTATTTTTACTGGACCATACAGCTCATTATAAATAAGCATTTTACCATAGAGCTCACTGGAGCTGAGTTATTTTAAAAGGTGTCACGCTCATAATTTCCCCATATTCGTTTCCTGTGTTTCTTAAAATAATATTTACATAGGGTACCTCATTTTTTTATTTGCATAAACAATGATATACAACCGAGCGAGTTGGCTCAGATGGTAGCATTTGAGAGATGCATTCGGGAGGTCCCAGGTACAAACCCCGTGGCCTAACCAATCTAACTGGGGTTTTTCATAATTTCCCTTAGTCATAAAGGCAAATGCCGGATTGGAAAGATAATGCCATGATTCATCACTGCCTCAATTACCAATACCAAAAACATTAATCAAAGTCGATAATCAGTTACATGAACACAAGCCATCTACAACACACAATAGAAACAGGAACTCAACAAGAGTAAAAACGGTCTAATCATATACTCACACATTCTAAACACGCGATATGACCACAGATGTTGAGGCGTGAATAAAATAAACTTAACAAAAAAATGCACAGTAAGGTTAACATAAAAATTATCTTCGTACACAATCAGCTCTATTAATTTGGAGTGATTTATTAAAGGATGCATTCAAGACTAATTTAGAAAACTGTTAAACGAATTATCCTTACACCAAAAACGGATGTTCTCTGAATCAAATGATCATATTTTAATTATTTGCATGTAATAACAATTAAGAAACATGTTAAAGGAATTATCAAATGAGTGGTCTCTGGACCAAAATGATCGCATTTTAATTATTTAAATACAATTTAAATTAACTGACATATTAAACGATTTATCCTTCTATCAAATGAATGTTCCCTGGACCAGATATCCTATTTTAATTATGTAATTACTTTATATTTATTTCTAACAAGTGCAGCGGAGTGCACAGTTATGGCTAGTTCTTAATAAAATTGTGAGTACTTCTTATTTCTATTTCTAAATTATAGAATTTTACTCCATATTTCACTGTTGTCTACAATACGGTAGAGTATTTATATTTAAAAAATATAAAAACTCTGTGAATTATTAAAATTTACAGTATTGTAAATAGGCCTATATAAGATTACAAATTCAATCATAGTTGGCTACAAGTACGTTACTTGAATGTATTTCTTCGAGTATTAAATACTGTATTCATTTATTTACTTTCAGTAATGCCTATTCATTGTGACATCTTTTCATTAGTTCCTACCATCACACTGTAATCAAGTTCAACTGTATATATGCTTTAGCGACTGAATGGTAGGCATTACCATGATTGTCTTGGTGAGGCATGTTGTGACATCTAAACTAAGTTTAAATTAAACGAGGGAGAAAATTAGATTTGAAATAAAGACCAAGGAGCAAGATTAAAAAAACACTCAATCATGAGTCACAAGAATATTGTGTATATTTTTCATAACCCTTCCCATGAGAGGGAGATCATCAATTGTTTATGACAGTCATTGTCAGTTATTCTTCCGGTATTCGTGTTGTTCTTCTTCAAATAAGTATATGGATACCACACAAAGCATTAGATTTACAGTCCTCATTATCAGCTTTTGGTAACAGATCCAGGAGTTGAGATCCCTCCTTTTCTTTCGATATGATAATGTTGATAAACTTCAAAATGGTGGATGAGTTTACATTATTTTACGACACTCTGGAAAAACCCTAATTTTCGACTTCTCGGTATTGTTAGTGCAGGGGAAACTAGATATTCTTAATAATTCTAGTGGAAGAAATTATAGTGGCATAAGATAAGATCTTGAAATGATATCTAAGGACTGATTCAATACATTCCCGCATGAATATTGATTTAAGGAATACCTATTTGATGTTCTAAAAACTAGTGTGTAGGCTAATTCCATTGTTCTCCACTCCTCTTGAATTCTGAAAATTCCCTTGTTGTAGCAGGTAGAATACTATAAGTGTTGTTGTTTTCTAATGCCAGACGTTTGACAATAAAGTCATTTGACCTCTTGCACTCCAATGTCTTTCAAAGATATTATCATGGTCAGCCACTGAAGCACAGATTTTGAGGTGTTCCAAATCCATTTCTTGGTTTTAGTTGCACAATGGGCAGTTAGGGGACTGATATATTCCAATTCTGTGCACGTTTTTGGCCAAACAGTCATGGCCTGTTGTCAATTTAAATGTAACTAAAGATGATTTTCATGGTAAATCGGGAATTAACTGTGGATTATGACTCATAGAGTTCCATTTTTTCCCCTTGTGTTATCAAATTTTGTTTGTTGAAGTCTAAGTATATAGATTTAATAAATCTTTTCACACAGGAATACCTAGATTTAGTAACAGGTCTGTAAGTAGCAGTGCTGCCCTTCTTTGCTAAAGCATCCGCATTCTCGTTTCCCAGGATTCCAGAATGGGATGGTATCCATTGGAATACTATTCTTTTATTGAGAGTTGTTAAATGAGAGAGCATTTTATTTATTTCTGCTGTTCGAGATGAAGGTGGTGGTGGTGGTGGTGGTGGTGGTGGTGGTGGTGGTGGTGGTGGTGGTGGTGGTGGTGGTGGTGGTGGTGGTGGTGGTGGTGGTGGTGGTGGTGGTGGTGGTGGTTAAAAAGGGCGCGTCAGCTACTATGACTATTTGCGCCTTATCTAACATTCTTAATAAAACAAAGACATGAATAATATAATAATCAGAGTGCTAGAAGAACTAAAAAGCATTGTCACGGTAAAACGAGGTACACAAATGCAGTATACACAAGGTGATTTGTACAGTATCATAAAAGTGAGCAATTATACGACACTACGTGGTATTTAACACAAAGAAATAAAATAATAAAACTAAGGCTACCACAGACAAATTGTGCATCACATTTCAAAAAACATTAAAATTTTATAAAATATTTGGATGTATAAAGTCCGAAATATCAACAATGTAAAATCAAACATAAAACAACAAATGTAACCTCCGCATGTAAAGGGTCTGCAGGATAAGTAAAAAGGGTCAATAAAGAACTAAATCACCTTATCCAGTCCTGTACTCGATAAAAATCTCAGAACTGCATTTGTACAATTACAATCATTTCCAAGAGCGTCACGTAGTGTCGGCCGAAATCCATATTGCTGGCGGACACGATCATATTTCCTGAAATGCAATAAAAAACGTTCCATCGTATATGGAACATGGCACAAATCACACTCCGGCTGAGAATCACCACATAGGAGATGGCCATGTGTCAGATGACAGTGGCCAATCCTCAACCAGGTGAGTAAAACCTCCTCGTATCGTGACGCTCTTGTGGACGAATCCCAAACTCGAACAGTATTCTTTATTCTTCGTAATTTGTTTCCCTCTTGTGCAGACCATTCTCCTTAACATTGCCACCATATTCTGTATTTCAAATGATATTGTAAGTCTTGCCACCTCTCGCGCCAATATACCAGAGTGCCATTCATAGCACCATCTTTGGCTGCAGCATCTGCTGCCTTATTCCCTGGAATTCCAACATGGCCTGGAATCCACACTACTCCAATCTCGGAGTGAAAGCTTAGGCGTGTGTAGAATAGCTGCTATGTTGTTAACATGAGGGAATCATCGGAATAGAAAGACTGCAGAGACTGAATGGCACTTGAAGAGTTGGAACAGATTAGATATCTGCCCCGAGGTTGTCTAATTAAAAACAATAAAGCTCTGTAAAAAGCATATAATTCTGCGGTAAAAACATTGGTATTTTCACTCAGTTTATGTTTAAATATCTATCCATTTGCAATGAAGGAGCAATCATCACTGCCATTTACCCGGGATCCGTCAGTAAAAACTAAAGAATAATTTGGAAAACATGATAAAAGTTCACTGAAACGAAGTCTATACACTAAAGCTGGTGTAAAATTCTTAAAACTTCGGCTAAGACTTACATCAAACATGGGACGTCGCATAATCCACGGTGGAGTGGTGATATATTCCAGTGTGCGAACTGGTGGTAGATGGATGTCCAGTTCAGAAAGCAGTTCACGGAATCGCATACCTGCTGGACGAAGTCTCCGCGGATTTTCACTGTATCGGCCATAAAGGGACGAATGATGGAAAGAGTCGAAAGAATTGTGCTCAGGCTGCGAGCGGAGTTTAACCGCATATGAGCACAACAGGACATTACGTCGCTGATACAATGATGGCTCTTCCACTTCACAATACAGGCTCTCTATCCGACTCGTTCGGATGGCACCCGTGGCTAGTCGTACCCAATAATGATGGTTAGTGTCTAAGAGACGTAGCTTAGATTTATTTGTTGAGCCATAAATAAAACAGCCATAATCCGGCTTTGAACGGATAAGGGCACGACAAAGACGTAAAAACACTATGCGGTCTGCACCTAAGCGAAAGCCTGACAAAAGGCGTAAAATGTTTAACGATTTTTCACAACGCCTTCTCAAATCACGTATATGCGCCTCCCACGTTAATTTATAATCAAAGATAAGGCCCAAAAACCTCGCAGTGTCTGTGTATTGCAACTCCACTCCATTAACACGCAGTTCAGGATGTGGATGGAGTCCACGATGGTTGTAGAAGTGGACACACTGAGTCTTTAGAGTGGAGAATTTCAATCATTGCGAACAGACTACTCTGATAGCACGTTGATGACCAGTTGCAACTGTCGAATGATGGATGGGAGGTATCGGGAACTAATATAAACTGAAGTCATCAATGTACGAGATAGAAGATACTCGGTCACCCACATAGTGCGTAATGCCATTGATCGTAATGCAGAAAAGAAGATCACTTAATATAGACCCCTGTGGAGCGCCGTTTTCTTGGAGATGTTCGTTAGAAAGTGTGGTGCCTACTCGGACTCGGAAATATCGCTCTGCCATGCACTTTGCAATAAATGTTGGTAGAGTGCAACGAAGTCCACAATCATGCAGATTTTGCAGAATGCCATAACGCCATGTGGTATCGTAAGCTTTTTCTAGATCAAAGAAGACCGCTACAAGATGCTCCTTCTTGAGGAAAGCATCTCTAATGGCGGTCCTCAGCCTAACAAGATGGTCAGCGGAGGATCTGTGCTTACGAAAACCACATTGGATATTAGATAAATGGTTTCCCGATTCGAGTACCTACATCAGGCGTTTGCTTATCATCTTTTCCATAACATTGCATACGCAGCTGGTGAGACAGATTTGCCTATAACTGCCAGGTAAAGAAGGATCCTTTCCCGGTTTCTTGACTGGTATTACAATGGCGGAACACCATGCAGATGGAAATACACCCTCTTTTCAGATTTTGTTGTATATTGACAGAAGAAAGGATTTTCCAGGTGGCGGAAGATGGCGAAACATGCGGTTATGTATATTGTCAGGGCCAGGGGAGGTGTCAGGGGATGTGTCTAGTGCCGCCTCCATCTCCTCGGATGTGAACGGTGTATTGTAATACTCTGTGTTATCTGATATAAAATTGAGGTTTCGTTTTTCCGCAGTATGTTTGATTTTTAGAAATTCCGGGTCATAATTATTTGAGCTGCTTATTTGTGCAAAAGTGGTAGCAAATGTTTCAGCAAATCCTATTCGACTGGTGGTAGTTACGCCAATGTTTAGAAGGCCCGGAATTACAGAACTACGTTTCCCCATTATTCGACGGACTTTGTCGCATACGATGTTAGATGGGACGTGCTTTTTCAATGAATTAACGTAGTTTGTCCAGGACATCTTATTAGCATCGCACACAGTGCGACGAGCTTTGGCTCGAAGACTTTTAATCTGGACAAAATTTTCTTGGGTCAGATGGCGTTCAAATTGGCGTAAAGCACGTTTGCGGTCCCGGATTGCACTCTGCAGGCATCCGTCCACGAGGGGACAGAGAAGCGTTTTGGCCTGCAGGACGACTAGGGGATAGATAATTCCTCTGACTTTATAATTACATTTGAGAAATGGTCTACTACAGAGTCCACACTTTCATGTCCGTTCTCATCGAATGATATGGACTCCGAAAATTCGACTATGTCCGCCTTTTTAATAACCCAGTTTGGAGGGCGAGGTTCCGCATGACGTAAAGCGGACATATGCATTCGGATGGGGTAGTGGTCACTGCCATGTAGGTCATGAATCACAGACCATTAGAAATGCATGAACAAAACTCGGCTACAAATGGGGATATCTATCATGGAGTATGTACCGTAAGCCAAGAAAAAGGTGTGTTGTTTCTCTTGAGTTCAAAGTAATGAGTTTTAGACGGGTACATACCTCTGCTATTTTATTTCCTCTGTCATCATCGGAATTTTAGCCCCAAGAGTGGTGGGATGCATTGAAATCCCCCACTAACAAATATGGAGCTGGTACCTGCGACATGATATGTTCAATTTCGATCACTGCAAAAGGAGTTTCTGGGGGCATATAGAGACACAGACTATTGAAAAATGAATGGTAGGTAAATTTATTGTAGCGCGTATGCATTGATGTGGAGTGGTAATGTTGATAACAGAGGAAAAGATGATTTGGCGGAGTAGGATGGCACAATCTCCATTGGCCCGAATACCGGCAAGATGATCGTACCAGTGAACATTGTATCCTGATATATTCAGGGAATGTTCAGGTCGGAGAGGTGTCTCCTGTCGACATAAAACAGCAGGGTTGTCATGATAGATCAATTGTTGTAGTACTGCATATCTACTGCTTACACTCACTTGCAGTTCTTCGCACTCTTGATCGTGACCTTGATCTAGCACGGGATCGAGATCATGTTCTCGATTTCTGTATCGAACGATGAGTGCGACATCGTGACGTTCTTTCAGGTTTACAGTCTGGCCTTGCAGTCCCAGTAACTATCTTTTTTGGTGTATAGGGTCTGATCTAGGCCACTACTATCATCTGATTCCTCAGTCTGAGTGCCAATGTCCACATACGTCTGGGTTGCGTTTTCAACTCGCTTCCAAGGTATACATTCGAGAGGTGGCGTTTCTGTTGACAGGTCAATACCCTCTGTTGCTTGTTGTAACACTGCGGCATACAATTTTTCCTTTTGTTTTTGATCGGAATCAAAATAACGTTTACGTGCCTCGAAGAAAGTAATATTATCTCTGACTCGGAGCTCTTGTATTGCGTTCTCTCCCTGATACTTCGGACATTCCTTGGAATTTGCTGCATGGTCCCTTTCACAATTCACAAAGTGCGCGGTGTTGGGACCTGAAGAGTCTCCGTGGTCACCACCGCCGCACTTTGCACATGCGATTTCATTTGTGCAACGTTTCTGTGTATGTCCGAACCGTTGGCACCTAAAACAGCGCATTGGGTTTGACACATACGCACGCACCGAGACACGCTCATAGCCGATATATATGTACTCAGGTAGGAGGTATTTTTCAAAAGTCAAGAATACTGTGCTCAATGAATAAGTCCGTCCTTCCCGCTTACGCAACAGCCGGTAGGCCTTGCACACTGACTGGTCTGCAAGCTCTAGTTGTATCTCCTCATCATTCATGCCATCCAGAGCATCCGTATGAACCACTCCACGCGTGGTGTTCAGTGAGGAGTGCCATTCAACCTTTATAGGATACGACCCCAGCAACAACAGTGTCTCACTTTGATTAGGAGATAAAGTCTCGACGAGGAGGCTACCGTTGCGGAGTCTAGTGGCATTCTTGACTTTTCCAACGAGTCCATCAAGTAAACAGTTCTAATATGTTTTATTGTTTTTTCGGTGCCTGTTAGAGTAATACTTAGATATCTTGTAGGCGGCATATATAATTTCACATTTTCAGGAACCAGTTCCATAGCGTTGTTCGTCATGTGACCACCAGTCAGTGTACCCTTTTTTGGTTCTTCATGTCTGATTTTTTATGAGGAGTAGGGGAAGAAGAGCGCGATGACATGTTGTACTGGCTGCCCCTACGGAACCGTCGGCGTCAGCCTGCCATCGGGGGAGGGGGCAGAAGAAAAAGACACCTAAAAATTCTTTGTGGTCTGTGCCGGCTATGAGGACCCCCCCCCCCCCAACGCCCGATCCGAAGCAACCCACCTCACGCAAGTTACCCTTCAAACTGGACATTACACACCTAATGGCAAGTTTTACACCAACGTCGTGTCACAGTTTTATGCTCCTACCACGGGAATAACAGCCTGTGGCTCCCCACTCTATGCTGAATACAACCGCCAGACCACTCGGCTAACTCCGACCCACCTACCAAAGCCGGAGCAATCCGAGACCACACGCAGCTTCAGGGGACTTGTGGTTGATTACACTGCGACACCCATCATTCAGCGGTAACATGTCAGAGCGACATATCCGCCCCAGCGTGCATAGTCGGTCACCGGGGCGTCTAAACCGCCCCTCGCCCCCATTGGGGCTCTACATGAGTGTACTTGACCTCTGGTCCGGGCTCGGCACCTAAACTTGCATATAGGGGCAGTATGAAGGGTCCACTATTGCTTCGTTGCTGGACGCCCTGTCAGGCCACACAAGTTGGAAGTCGCGCTCAAAACCGTGGGACAGGACGACGGAGATAGGAAAGATCCCCGCTGGTGAGACGGGAGTTATAAGCCTAAGAATGTTATGTTAAAATGTTATGTTTTATTTAACGACGCTCGCAACTGCAGAGGTTATATCAGCGTCGCCGGATGTGCCGGAATTTTGTCCCGCAGGAGTTCTTTTACATGCCAGTAAATCTACTGACATGAGCCTGTCGCATTTAAGCACACTTAAATGCCATCGACCTGGCCTGGGATCGAACCCGCAACCTTGGGCATAGAAGGCCAGCGCTATACCAACACGCCAACCAGATCGACTAAGCCTAAGAAACTTAACCTAATAATAGATATAAGAACTAGAAGGGGAAGAAGAATGAAGCCTCATCAGGCATTCTTAACAAATCCCGTCATGGTAATGGACGTGTCAAAAACTAATAGCAGGGATGGGGAGGTGAAAATGTCTGTGATGATTTGGTGGGCGTTCTGCATGCAATGGTGGCTGGAGGAGATATAAAGCGATGAAAAAGACGAGAGAACGAAAAGGGCTGTGTGGTGATAAGGCGATTAATGTTCGAAAAGAAAAGCACGAGAGCCACCATTGCATCCCCCAGTCACCAACGTGGTGTAACTCACCTCGACCTGGAGTTGAAGGTGTGTGTCTGGATACTGTTGATAGAATAGCTGCTTTGTGGACTGACATAACTGCATTTTTAAATTTACTGAAGTGGCATTGAAGATTGCTGAGCCTTTCACTTATTGCAATGATTCCTTCATCAAAACTTGTTGTTCCATATCCAAGAGATGAATAAAGTGAGAAGAGACAGGACGTAACACCTGCACTTGCACCTTGTTTTCTGGAGATCAAGTATCCGTCGTTGTATAAATGAAGCCAGTTTTGTGGAGGGTACCTAGTATTAATTGCCTTTAAAGACAATTGTCTCAATATTTCAATCTTTACTTCTGATTTCTTGTGTTAAATTTACATTATACTCTATATTTAATGGAGTTAAAGGGTTTGGTTTGATTTTTAAGTTTTCTTTTAAATTCGGGATATTGATTTTCTGCTTTAATTCTTGAACCATGGATATGAAACTCTTTTGAGTTTTTAATCTGCAGATAGAACTGTATGAATGCTAATTATTTCTTGATAATCTGATAAGTTCTTCATACTGAATCAGTGCTTTTTCGTCTATTGTCATTTTGATGCTGTTAATATTAGTGAGGAATCTCAGAATCTATTAGAGGCTTGGTTTTGAACATACTACAGGGTGGAAGGTAAGGTAGTACATTAATTTGGCGGGAGCCATAGAACTCATTATTTAGAGTAAGTTTTGTCAAATAAAAAAATTATAGCACTTACGGATAGTGAGATAATTATAAGTGTTTCGAAAGCGCTGACTGCAATTGCAAGATGTCTCAATGCCGCATAAGTAGTACCCCACACCCCATGCTGTCAGCGATTTATTTAAGCGGGTGGGTTAATTTCAAGTATCTTTCACCGTGAATCTTGCAGCAGGTGAGGGGAGGACGGCACATTATGTCCATCCCCTATTGGCAAGGGCAGTGAATAGTTGAAGACAGATCAGAGACGTCTGTATGACAGTTTATCATGAAATGCATTGAATTTTGATTAAATGATATGATGATATGACACAATTAGTCATATTTCTTGCATTGTACTTGGGCGTCAGTAAGACATATTGTGATTTTTTTTCAGTCGAAATGTACTTTATAAATTTACTTTAGGATTAGTGCTGAGTGCAAAAATAATATACCTACATTGAATAAGAAAATCTTGTAAAATATTTTATCTTATATAGGCCTACTGTGAATCTGTCTGCCTATTTATTTATTTATTTACTTAGTTACTTATTTATTTATTTAATTACTCATTTATTTATTTGTTTATTTATTTATTTTATTTATTCTGGTAGTGAATTGGAACACATTACATATTAAATTCTATTTTATTCACTCTCACAAGTGAAGTATTGTCTTTTCTCGGACATATACAGATTTTAAAATCCTTTATCCATTTTTCCTTCAATTATTTCCATAATTTCTCTCCTGTGGTGCAAGTAGTACCGGTATTGAAGCACTGGCATGCAGACCCAGAGTGCAACCAGTACCGCTTGTGATCAACTTCTGTCATATTGTAATGTATTACGTATTCTTAATATGTCTGTGTTATCCAGGAAGGAAATTTATTTGATCTGCACGTGACTAAGGTAAAGGAGGAATGCATGAACGAGAGCTGCGAGGATCACAATCTAGAGATAAAATTTGAAGAAATTATATTACCAAATAATTTCCCCATGGTGAAGAGTGAAGCTGAGGTAAGTGAGTTCATTGGGTGTGCTGGGTCTTATTTCCAGTGTTTAACTTATATCCTGTTCGTCACAGAAACCTCTATACAGCTAAGGTGACAGCGAATTTATGTTTACAATGGGACCAGTAAAACTATCTGCATGTTACTTATTAGACTACTTATTTCTTTAATCAAAGATAGCCTACATTTGAAGTGCGATATAGCTCCTTAGTTTAAATTATTATTATTATTATTATTATTATTATTATTATTATTATTATTATTATTATTAGTATTATTATTATTATTATTATTATTATTATTATTATTATTATTATTATTATTATTATTATTATTATATATTTTCTTTCATTGATAATGCATTTATTTTGGGCAAGGAATATAGCATGAGGCACCTAATATTATCATCTTCAATACCGCGTAATTGATGTTATCTATATGCTTTCTCCACATAATTAAAGGCTAGATTTATATAGATTTGAATATACACAAGTTTCGTGAGATTTTCTATAGGAAGGTGTGTTCTCATCGCAATAGTTATTTACGATACAAAGTGATGATAACTGCATTTTATTTCGTGAGTAGAAATGTTTGTGAAACGAGGCTGAAGGTCGAGTATAGCAAACCTACTTATAAACTGCAATCACTTTTAACAGGTGTTGTAAATGTCTTCTAGACAGCCTTTCGTCCATGCTAGTAGACTATAGAGATAATTCCGCCAAATTATCCAATGCCATTTTCCCTCCTCACTGTACTAATGAAACTTTATCACATTGAAAGCAGGAGATGGTATAGCTCAGTGGGGAAGCATTTGACTATAGATTGAAAGGTCATGGTTCAAACCTGCATGTGCCCTAATTTTTTAAAATTACATTTAATTCTCAATTGCGTCATGTATTTAATCCATAGAATTGTTGAAGCAGTTTATTTAATTTAAGTACTTTTCTTAACCAAAATCAGTTTTAACAAGTATGTCTGGAATTGAAATATATGTCCTCATTTCATTTATTGTATGAAATAAAATGATAGGGTAAGGTGAAGTGTTTGAGGTAGTGCAGACGTACAATGCTCATAAAGGATATCTTGGTGCTCAGGGCCCTGAGGCATGTCAGTTACTCGTCTGAAATGAGCCCTGACTCTGTCAGGGCTGAGGCTGAAAGCCCACTTGTTAGTATCGGCTTCACTTCGCACTGGACAATCATCGCATTCATAGCGCACATAGTGGGGCAAGCATCATTCCCAGGTGTGGCACTTAAGAACCCAAACTAAGCCAAACCAATATCATCTCCAGTTTGTGAATCTGCTGTTTGTCATATACAATACTCACTTTGATAATATAGACTCCTGTTTATGTCGGTATTTCCTTACTGATGGATAATATGTATGCGTTTCAAGTCTTACAGTGTACTACTTCATGGAAGAAAGTCATATTGGATATTGTACAGGGACATAGGCAGATTCCCTCTTGAGCCAATATGACAACAGTTATTTTATTTTAATGAAATTAAATCCCACAGGTTTATTTCTGCTTTACATATGTACGTCACCAAAGTGTTTTCTAGGGATGAGCTTACATCCCTTGAATACCTAGCAGTGGCCGGGACTGGTGAGTGGCGATAATAGGAAAAAAAAAAGTTAACCCCCCTTTTAATGAATCCTGGATCTGTCACTGTTAACATGGAAATGGGATTTGCAAATCATGAAAAATCTTACGATCGCAGTGTGTGGTGATTATAGGAAGAATACAGTGCACCCTGGTAATTTCTATGCTAAAAGATATCCTGAGAGATGTCAGCCATCTCAACAAACGTTTGTGAATCTCTTCCATCGAAGATATACTAAATATATAGCACTTAGGTTCCATTTTAGAAATAAAGCACTGCCTGGCTTAGAGAGTGAAGTTGATGTTGTAGCTGCTGTTGCTGTAGATCTATTTGCTAGTTCTTGCGTGATCTGTATAGGAAGTGGCATTAGTCAGACAGATATGCTACATTTTCTACTTTCTTCATCGTCACAAGTAGTGACGGCTCATACATATTTAATGCCTAGTGCCAAAATCAGTGGTAGATACAGTTCTCAATGAGCAAGCAACCGAGTAAGACGTGATTGACCGCGAGTCTGCTAACTTAGCAAAGTGCAGTAGTATACGGAAGCCGTTTCATAGTGAGTGATAAGTGAGGTGAGAGATCTGTGGAGAATGGATACCACAAGTCTAAAGGCGACCATCGATAGTATTAACAAAAATTGGAAGATCTACAAAAGGAAAACAATATATTAAAAAAGAAGGTGAAATACTTAGAAGAAGAGAAAAGGAGGAACAACTTAATTTTCTTTGGTATTGAAGAACAGGTGAAAGAACAGTCTATGGACACGTATGAAGTGATAGTAAATGTGTGCTGGGAATGGTTAGGCATTGACATTGGGAATGGTCAAGTGAAAGAGGTATATAGAATGGGGCATGGGGAAAATAGGCCCATATTGGTCCGACTAGCAAACTGGATGATTAAAGAGAAAATCATGGATTGTAAGAAAGCATTGAAAGACTCGAACATTAGTATAGATGAAGATTTTAAGGACAAATTGAAAATTAACGGGGAGTTATTTGATGTTGAATTTTGTTTGGAAAACTTGAATGTGTCGGCAAATGGAGAGAATATTGACGAAAGTAAAAGATTAGAGATAAAGGAGAGAGTTAGAAAGATTGTTAATAATAGTGAAAGAAATAGAAAAGGTAAAGTTGCGGAAGACATGAGGGCAGTGACTCAAGAGATTGCGTCAGCACATTCCACTCAGGCGGTGAACTCTAAGGCAGCAGCTGCACCATCTAGTAGACGACCAGTAATGACGTCACCCCAAGGCCAAGCCAGCTGAACAAGCATAGTATCAGATGGCAACAGAATTGGAGAAAGGCAGAAGGGGAGAGAGAGGAATGCTGAACCGACAAAAGAAGAGACTCGTGAACGAGGAAGCGAAATAAGTGCGGGGAATAGAAGGGGAAGTAGTGAGTGTGTAAAGCGTGCCAGGAGTGAGAAAAGAGGGGGCAGTAGTGGAGAAAAACCTGTCTATAATCTGAGGAAATGGTGCATCAGTGGGCTGAAATAATAGTAGGTTAGCTAGGTAATGGATAAATGGAAGTGAGCTGTTGTACTTTTTTCAGTGTTAAATAGTGTTATAAATAAAGTGAAAGCAATGTTGCTAGGATACGAGCGCTAATGTGTTGTGTGAGAAGAGTTTAGACAGTGAATATAATATAGTTCAAGTTTTTAGTGAAATAGTCAACAAGGGTTAGGTCTTATATATTAAATAAGTTATATGTATTGAAGTTTAAAGTATTAAATTAGTTATGAAGGTAGGAATTATTTTTAAGGGAACTGTGAATAAGAGAAGGGAAGTAGAATAGTAGTGGATAAAGTAAAAGGATGGTCAAGTGGAAGTGAGGGGACATGAAAGACATAGCAAGAAAAGGCTTCAAGTGTCAAAGTACGTCTTGTTTAAAGTTGTAAATAGTGCAAGTAAGGGAAATGTGACGGGCCAGCAGGACCGAAGATTTTGAGAAATATATATCATACCATATCATATTAGTGGTACATCCAGGATACCCTAAGGGGGAGGGTAACTCTTTTTCCTACTATTTCCTCCCTGGATCCGCCTTTGGTCTAAACCAAAGACAAAAAATAAGCAATAATAATAATAATAATTAGAGACGAGAATTTCATGCAAATGTATGTTTTTATAGGAACATAGGACATAGCTCAAACTTAGTACTTATCCATTTCATTACTTTCCGGTTCAAAATATGTGCATATTTGCATGTTTTCGACTTTTTAGGGATAAAAACATGCATAATGCATATTTAGGTAATTTTTAGCTATATAATGCATATAATATACATTACATTCAGTTTAAATGCATGTTTTAATGGTTTTGTGTGGACACCTCAGTTTCTCGATTTTATGTCCCATATTTTGGCTTCAGGAATCAGGATTGAAGAAGAAAAAGAAAAAAAACGAAATAACAGAAAAATTAAATAAAATGTTAAGATTTTCACAGTAAGGTGTTAGAGGACCTTTCCCTGGACGGAAGTCCACTTTTACAACACTTTACCAACTACCCTCTATACACTGCATGTCATAAATGAATTTATTTGGATATTTTGAGAATAGTAAGTAGAGAGGAAATATAAGAGGGTTCAAGGAAATTGCCGACAAATAATTTAGGTCAAAAGCATCCTCTTTCAGGGAGGTTGTAAATTCTCTTCCATTTCTAGTACTAGTAGCAATTTAGATTCTTCTAAAATTGGAATCATCGTTAAACTGTGTTTGCAGTGTGTGAATATCGTAAGTTGTTAATGTGCTTGTTTATTCTGTTTGCGCGTGTTAATGTGGTTCTAATATGTTTTCAATTTAAAGATTGCAAAAGTGTACTCTTTGCACAATGGATTACTGTAATGGAAAAGCTTTTATTAGGTCAGATGAGGATGTCGTATTTTGCGACTGTTGGAGTAAAGAGTTAAACAATGCTGTTCTGTTTCCGAATATTTTATGACAATGTTCTGTGTAAAAAAATTACAAAACTTGTTTAAAATAATTATTAAATTACGATGTCCGTTTTTAAATCGTATCTAGGTAACCGTAAGGTCTATTATAATTTCAGATGAAATGTACTAAAAAATTTCAAGTCGACCAGCATGTCGCATCTGTTTCACATATTGCAAGAATGCAACAAAAGAAAGAATCTTCAAAGAATTTCATAGATCGCTCAGTTATGCCCGTGGGAAAGTGGATGTAGCGGCGAAAAACAGATTGGACAGGGTCATAAATGCTAACCCGGACTGCGGATTCTTTTGTTCAGTGAAGAAGGTTATTTATTTGTGGCGAAAACTTGAATGAAGAATTTGACCTGACACTGTCACAAATATGTTCATTCAAGTTTAAACCCGTAACTGCTTGCAATATAGAGAGGTCATTCTCTGCCTACAAGAACATATTGACTGACAAGTGCAGGAACCTCACAGAAACCAATTTTAAAATGTTGTTAGGTTTTTAACTGTGCAAAAAAAGTGAAGTGAAATAAGACATTTGAAACAAAAATGAAAGTGCATATTTTAATGTATTTTTCGCTTGATCATGCATATTTCATTGTTTGGTAGTGCATGCATATTTTGGGATTTTATAGTGCATGAAATTCTCGTCTCTAATGATAATAATAATAATAATAATAATAATAATAATAATAATAATAATAATCACTCACCAAAATTTATACAACTGGAGCACTTGAACACTTTTGTTGACCAGGTTAATATGCGCGATAGATAAAACCCCTTTGCCGATTTTTCTGACTTGAAAATAAATCCATCATTTTTTTGTTGAACTTGTCTATTTTGCTAAAAAAACTCCTCAGATTCATCGTGCCCTCTTAGTGCTAAATCTAGTGCCCCACAAAATCGTGTGAAATGTATTATTAAATTTAACACATATCTGTTTTTATCAACTTGCTCATTGTGTTTTGCAATCGCGAGTCTGTAGTGTGAATTTAACTGATTTTCAATGTTCGCTTTACCCAGCATTTTTAGACAAACTGAAGACGTTATTCATATTAACCTTTGACTTATGATGTATTTTTATTTTACCCCATAAATGTAATAAATCTGTCACACCCACTTTTGACCAGCTAAGTTCATCTCCGAACAGAACACACGGGAAACAGAAGAACGCATTTTTCACGTCACATCCACACAACCAGTTGTTTTTTAAATAAATATCTGGGTTGAACGACTGTTAACTTTAGCACTTTGCTGCTTTTGATGAATATTTAAGTGCGGTGTAGGTCTGCCTAATTCTTTAACACGAAGTTTGTTTTCATATGTTAATTTTGAAAATGGAGATTTCAATAAAGCGCCAACCGAATTCATTTTTTTCACAGTACACAACACGATAACACGACCATTATTACGATGACAACCTCACGACTTAACACGTTCACACTACAATTGGTACTGTTGGTAGAAATAATAAAGTGAAGACTTTCTAAAGCCAAGTTTTCAAGAAACCGGGAGAGATTTTATTATCTTATTGTTGCAGTCTTCGCTCTAAGAAACTTGTTCTGACAAAGTGGAAGGACAGACAGAGCAAGAGGTATATAGTAAGGTATTGGCGTAGAAAATGGGGATGTATACAGTTTTACAAGCATTGAAAAAGCCAGCGGCAAATTGTGCCTGGCATATTTTAGATCATGTCTTAGATGCTGAAAAGGACGAGCGAACATGAAGATTGCGCGCGCATCCCATTATATTTCTTATGGGATGTAGTGCCTGGCACAGATCCATCCTCCAAACACTGGTTACGTGTTTCGCTGCAAAGATCATATTGACGGTAGAGTTTGTATAAGCGTAACTTGTTTCTCTCAGGTTCTGAGCGGAAAATATGAATTCTCCTTTTCCTTCTGTATTCTGGTAGTGCCATGGCACAACGGCACTACCTCTAAAGCCGCCCCTGGTCACAAGTTCCTTGTTTGTCACGGACACGATTTAATTCTGGTGAGCATTAACATAAAAATGTTGCTATGTACTTATTTACTGATGACTTAATGTGCTGGCCGCCATTGAATGCGTAACGTCTTCTACCATTATCATCCCTCATCCCCACTGTTGTTTGCCACGCCAATTTTCCTAAAGACAGGTTGAATGATAGATAGAACAGAGAAAAATTCTCTCTGGCACCGGGATTCGAACCTGAGTTTTCAGCTATATGTGCTTATGCTTTATCCATTAAGCCACACCAGATTCCAGTTTCGATGCCAGATCGAATCTCTTCAGTTTAAGTTCTACCTCTCAGTTTTCCCTTTGGTGGCCTACTCATATGTACTGTGTAACACAATATGTGACAGTGGCACAATGTCCAACGCACTGTGTACAGAGGTGCACTGATTAAGTGTGATTAAGTGGCCGGGATCCTATGGGATGAGCACCGTGTTGAATCACTAAGTGATTACTTATGCATATCATATTATTATGATGTACTGAAGTACATATTATATTTCCGTGCAGAATGATTGCACCTCTGTACATAGTGCGTTGGACATTGTGCGACTGTCACAATATCTGTGACACAGTACATGAGGGTAGGTCACCAAAGGGAAAACTGAGAGATATAACTAAAACTGAGGGGTTTCGTTCCGGCATCGGAACTGGAATCTGGTGTTGCTTAGTGGATAAAGCGTCAGCACATAGAGCTGAAAACCTGTGTTCAAGTCCTGGTGCCAGAGAGAATTTTTCTCTGTTCTATACATCCTTCATCATATGGTAATGCAGAATTCCAGCACGGCATGGAAATATCATATTATGTATTTCGGTATATCACAGTAATAGACACAGGTTGTTGAACTTGCCTGAATTAATGGGCAACTTTCATTGCACATCTTATAAGTATACCACATGGCTGTTGCAGAAGATATTTGCACATCTAATTTGAGACACATTAGATATTGTTTATCTAGTGACTACATCATACATTCCTGTGTCTCTTGTTTTTCTTTTTTTACTTTCTTTTGTTGTTTCAACAGCATATACTTTTAAATATCACCAATGACGGAGGAATAATGTGCAGGGGAAGCTCATGACCAATGGAGAGGATGTTTTATGTACCAAGAAGAGTTTGAGGACAGTGGAGATATTGTGTAATTTTGGCAGGGGTAAACAGGAGTACCGAGTGAAATTTGCTCCTACTCCATTATTGTCGACTAAGGATGGCATTTGTAATTGCTGGTACTTAGACCTGGGGCTATCGCGTGGAATCAGATGTTGCCACTATCCAGATAGTGATGTGCACCTGACAGAGTAAAGCTGAATGAATATACGAAAGTTGGTTTGTAGGAGAGAATTATGATGTTGAAGAAAAAGAGATGTTGACACTGGAAGATGTGTGTGTATAAAATCATATCCATATACAGAATGTCCCCGAATCACCAACCATTTTGTTCGAATAGGTAACTCAAATGACATCATAAAAGATGGGCAAAGCCGCTGGTATAAGGCATCTACAGTTTTACCATTATATGAAGTAGCACTGCTTGCTTCCATTACAGGCTTTGTGGTACTGCACGAGGCAAATGTATTTGCTATACTGATTTAACTTTCATTGTTACGTCGATCTAACCATTCGTATGTTTATTGATATAAGTACTTCTTAAATATTCTGTAATAATAATAATAATAATAGTTGGCCTGAGTAGCGTAGTCGGTATAGCACTGGCCTTGAGTGCTTGAGGTTGCGGGTTCGATCCTTGTTCAACTCGATGGCATTTAAGTGTGTTTAAATGTGACAGGCTTATGTCAGTAGATTTACTGGCATGTAAAAGAACTCCTGCGGGACAAAATTTCGGCACCAGCGACGCTGATATAACCTTTGCAGTTGCGAGTGTCGTTAAATAAACCATATTTTTTTTTTATTTAATAATAATAATACTTCTTGTAAGCTTTATAGTACAGTATATCTACGTAATTATGTCCTATTTCTAGACGTTTCGAGAAACATTGTCTTATTAGTCTAAAAGAATATATTTCCAGGATATTCCCGTCGGGTATAAAAGCGATGTTTCTCTTGTACGAGGGCGTCTTATAACTATATTAACGAAGATGTACACATAAGAAGAATACACAGCGATGGCACAAATTGGTGAAGCTGGAGGAAAACTTTCTGCTGCACAAACAGTGTAAACAACGATTTCTGCGACGTCATTTTCCCTCGCGTGATGTCTTCCAGCACAATATTGTGACACTGGAAAGGCCTATAATTCTACGACTAGTGCGTGCACCAAATTTTAGGCTGATTGCTGATGGGCATCAGGAAGATGTTCTGCTTTATTTCGAGGAAATCTCCACATGAGCATCGGACAAACTGTAGTCGATATGGGAATCAGCAAGACTTCCTTTCCTCGAATATTCCAAAGACGAAAATGGCACCCATACAAAGTTCGGTTGGTTCAAGCATTAGCAAAAACTGACTTTGAAACCAAAATTATCTATTGGAATGCGATGATATGCTGTCTTCAGAAACAGTTGAATTTCATTCGCCAAGTTCTTTGATCAGTTAAATGTACCTTCACCAATACTGGCGCCATAAACTGACACAACACGGGGTACTGAGTAGATTGCAATCTTCTATGTTTCTACGAGCATTATACCGGTACCCAGATTCGGTGGAAGCTGAATATATGATGTGATATTTTAGGGCATACATGGGCACAATTTTCGGTTACGTGAGGCACTCGATTTGAAATAGTTTGTTTACTAGGAGAGGAGACTGCAGAAAAGGATGGAAAATATAAACTGCTGTGACCTGCGTCACCTTATCGTAATCGCTAAGGCGGTCAGTGGCGAATTATTAGGAAAGCGCTTGGTTAACGTGACAGACTCGAAAACTTTTATTCAACTTGGCAAATTAATTCGGCAGCTTTAATCATAAATCTCTTTACTATTTCTCCATCATTGAATAGATTTAAATCACAGGCGAGAAATTGCGTAACTAGCCAATAATATTCCATCACGTTGTCTACGTTTATTTTCTTGAATATTCTGGCGTTTCTCAAGATTACTTAATAGATTTGCACGTTCTCGACCTAAAATAATTTCAGAATATCATATTTAGTTTTCTACGCACATTTGATATTTTTTTTATAAATTTCTTTTGGAAATAATAGATACAAACAACATTTAATTCCTCGTAGGATACCTTTTAATGCAGCGTGTTTAAGGTATAATGTCGTATTTAGTATACTATGCAAATGTTAAGATCATAAATTTTCTTCGGAATAGCACGAAAAATAACATTTAATTTGTCTTACCTTCTAATTCAGCATGTTCTTTATGACATAAGGAGTAATGTCGTTGTATATTAAATTTATTAATGCCTAATAGGATTTTCGAGCATAACATACATCGTATGTTCTCCCCTTCTGAACAGCAAAAAAACTCTTCCATTTCTCATGAAAAAATCGTTTTCTAAGGCATACACACTGCTTTGATAATGCCATTATGCCACCACTGATATTGCTTATGAAACTGATATAGAACCTGCCCACGCCTAGGAGCTATGTGAGGGAGAGAAGGGATCTGTGAAGATGATGTCACTCAGAGCAATAATCTCTGTGAAGGTCAGTGAGGCACAAATTCTCAATTGAGGCACGATGTCCAGGTATGTTTTAGGGGGTCATATTATTCGACCAGTGTTTCTGGAAGGCAGTGTCAGTGGAGAACGTTTCTTGGAGTTCACGCAGACTCGTCTAATAATAGCCAGTCACCTTTTAGATGATGTCCTGTTGTAGCTTATAACGCATTACTGGCTACAAATGGATGACACACCAGCACGTAATGACGTCATGGTACAGGCTTTGTTCCAGCTTACCTCTCTACTGAGATGGATTGACCATGTCGGGGCCTATATTCTGACCCTCTCGCTCGCCGGACCTCACACCTGTACATTTCTATCGGACACCTGAAAGCACAGGTCTATTGCAATAGGTCAGAAAACAATGCGGTCCTCCGCAGACAGATTATCGCTGCTCGACATAATGTGATACTACAGGGTCCGGCAGAGAAACCTGATGGTTTTTAAATTGAAATAAGAACTACACGAAATGATTTATATTCAATATTTTATTTTTGAACTACAGTTTAACTCAAGGTATTTGCATAAACTGCTTTACTTTTTGAAAATTGTATTCTGAAGATGGTGTCCATCATTGTCAGCACATTCTTGGAGCCTCAATGGGAGACTCCGCATTACTCGCTGCAAAACGTTTGGAGAAGTTGCTGCCACTTCAGTCCTAATGTTCCGCTTCAATTCTTGAATTGTCCTTGGTCGGTCCTGGTACACTCTACTCTTGAGATAACCCCAAAGGAAGTAATCGCAAGCGTTGAGGTTGGGGGATCTTGGAGGCCATTGAACGTCCCCTCGGTGTGAGATCACTCTAGCTCCAAACATCTCGATGTTGTACCGACCAGCGCTCCATTCTGACTGAAATGGTGAAAACATGTGGTCAAGGTCAGTCACTGCTGCCACTGTCCCGTCCTGCCTTCTCTCTCTCGCAGTCCCCACTCCATGCACTTATGCGCAATCCTTTGAAACTGTTGTTATTTCTATTGTTGAGGCTCAAACAATGTATTGACAGTAAATGCATTGAGTTAAACTGTAATTCTAAAATAAAATATTGAATATAAACCATTCCGTGTAGTTCTTATTTCAATTTAAAAACCGTCAGGTTTCTCTGCCAGACCCTGTATATCCTATGGCCGGTACACCAAGATACCACTCCATATGGTCCAAGTAAAGTCAACCGAATTCGAGGTGGAAGAACGACAGCATTGAGACCTGTGTTATACGTAGTGGTACGCCATTGTTTACTAACCTGAATGTAAAGTGAATGCAGAGTGAGAAATGGAAGATCCAACGAAAATTACATATCAGTTTACTAACATAGTATATCAGCTGTAGTACACTATAAAGGCAATAAAATTATATTTTTGTTTTGTCAGAACATTAATGCAGTTTCAGTTTATTACAAAACGCACCTTTAATTTTTATTACCTATATGACATTACATGCTATTGTTACATCCCTTCTCTACAACATTCCTGAAGGGGACTCGATTCAAAGCAATATTAGAGAGGTGTTTGGAAATATCCAGGATGAGTAGTATCATAACCGGCTGTTTGCTAACTTAACAGGATAGGCTTTGATGTTTGGCAGATTAAGAGTCATGTTTGCAGGGAATTTCCCCGTTTCTTCAGACACTAGAACATACATGTGCGGTAGAAGAGTTCCAGCCATTGTGATCCCTGATATTGTCATGTAGGAATGTGTTGTTGCAGAAATGGAACCTGCTGTCCCAAAGATGGGCTTCACTCCTTTCACAGCAAGGGTTCATCCTGAATGAAGTTCCTTCTCGAAGCGCGACTGGTCGGCATTAAGCACATACTCATTGTGAATCTGGTGCGTTGCTGTACACATTCGCACATTATCGACAAAGTCTTTCGCATTCCCCTCCAACATCGTGGATTACAGGCAAAATGCTTTGCCATATTTGTGAGTTAATGTCAGCAAAACAATCTTGTTAAGCCCTCTTGAACTTTGTGATTGAGGAATCGGAGCCTTAAAAAATGCAACTGATTGTGGACATTAATGCGCTTCTTTATTTGCATTACCCAGAGCTTAATTGTTTAGTCTTGGATAAATAGCATGCTGTGCACGCATTTTCATAAAATATTCAAACACTTCATTGTTTAACTGTTGCATCAGGTATGTTTTGTGACAACAGCGGACGTCTTCAGACCTTGTTCTAACTTGTGCAGGACTGCTTTGTTCTTTATTCTTCACTTTAGGGCCATAACTGTATTGAAATTCACTCAAGAAGACGAGTCAGTGGCCAACCCTGGAAATCACAGTTGGGGAAGGACGACGTTGCTGTCTTTCACCCTCGGTTGTTTTTCCCAAAATTTCTATGCATTCACCAAGTATCCATCTGAAAATTCAGTTTGCGCCGTCTTTCGTGATGGTGCGTATGAGGAACTGCTACTTTCGTGACGTTGTACCTTGTCATATGTTGAGGTGTCATCTCCAAAGTCGTTGTCTATGTCCTCATTGGACGATAGTGCTTAATCATGGGCGAGTGTATGGACCCACAGTTAGACCTCCTCCAACAGTTCCTTCTTGATTTATTTAAATTTTATAAGATCAATTTGACGTGAAGTTTCCTCTGCGAAGATATCGCCAATAGTTTCACTACTATTGCTGGAGCGATTAATTCCATTGCTGGTCGGTGTGTATCATACACGTCGTTTCCAGACAAGTGGTACTTGTCGATAGCCTTTTCCTTATTTGTTAGCTAGTTCCTCAAAAAGAAAAACAATGGAGAGACGTTGCAATATAACACTCATGTATATGTTGGTTAAGGAACATCATAATGCTCATGAATGTGATTGACCACTATGCCTTAAATTTCGTATATCAACATGTCTCATACCCTTCTCTGTAACGCACATGGTTTGGTTCTCCAACCAGCGACAACGATATCTAGTATACTAAGATACCATCCCCTTATAAGAAGGTACGGCTATGTGGCGCATTATTGTGTTGTTATTTTCTGTCCATTGTTTCATTGGACATCCTATTCATCCTTTTCTTCGTGGTTGATAGCGAGTTATGTCTTTCGGCAGTCTTCCCAGTTTTGGACATGACATAAGCAGTTTTCTTTATAATTGTAGATATAGTAGATTACTGGTTAGTATAATTCCTTAAGAACGTCGTCATAACATTAAATTTATGATTACATTAGTTACAGCCTTCATTGTGGGTGATATTTCAGTTCACTTTCTGTAAGATAGGACACACCTTGTGTTTATTTCCCACCAGAAATGCTACCATCCTCTCCGTTATACTCCTATTCATTTTTTTGCAGGAAGTGTCATTTGCCGTGTCTACAGTAAAAGAGGAGACTATGCTGGAAGTAACGACAAAGGAATCTGAAGTCTTGACTGAGAGGTGAGTGTAGTTGTATCTATTTGTTTTGAGCAAGTTTCGCTGGTTGAAATGAATGATGACGTGGAGCACTAATCTTACGTTTTATCATAATGTATAGCAAGATAACTGCGAGGTCTCTTATAAGTCGACCATCACTACTTAGATGGCTGTGGTAGCATTAGTGATACAATAGACAAGAGCGAGTTATTGTGGAGGATAAACCTTGCTGTGAATAAGCCTTGGAAATGGTTTTCAGAAATTTGAAAAACCGAAGAATAACAGTTTAAATGTGCAGTCTTTCAGGACGTTCAATCGTTAACTCTTTTAGATAGGGAAAGAATAGGCATATAAATGTTATAGTTTGAGGCAGAGTATGTCTCAGTCACACAAAGGTATTTGCAATCGTTATTTTGTTTCATAATATGAAATATGACTTGCAATATCGATGGAATGGAACGTCAGCACAGAGTAAGAAGATTGAAATTCTTGCTCTGAATTTCAATCCAAAATGCTTACTTACCAGTTTATAACAGAAGAATTTATTACATTCCACCAATTGGTACGATTTTGATTATTCTTTTTGACCTGAGGGTCGCGTCACTCAGTAATGGGATCTTTTTTGTTACAGCATTTCGTACACAGAAAGGATTGGAACACTGCAGGAGAAACACACACGTCCAACAAACTGTGTCTCCTCTCAGAACCTTTCTTCTGACAGCACATCTTATCCACAGATTTATGACCACTTGCGTACAAGAAAGAACAATTTGCTTTCAGAGTCTTGCAGTCAAACCGACAAATGGGCATACAAATGCGACGCCTGTGGGAAATTGTTCTCAGAATTGTGCTCTGTTAGAGCACATGTACAGACACACAAGAGCGAGGAGCTGTTCATAAGTGACAGGTATTCTAAGCCTTTGTCAGAATCAGGAAATTCCAGAAGTGCTGTAAGCACACCCGCTGCAGATAAGCTATTCAAATGCGATACATGTGAGCGAAGTTTTTCAGAATCGACACATCTCAAGTTCCATGTTTGTACGCACACAGGAGCGGAGCGATTCAAGTGTGATAATTGTGGGAAGTGTTTTTCAAAGCGAAGCTCTCTTAGAACTCATGTCCGTACGCATACTGGCGAAAAACCTTTCATATGCGATACCTGTGGTAAACTTTTCTCAAAAAAGGTCTGCCTTACAAGTCATATACTTACACACAGTAGCGAAAAGCCATTCAAATGCAATACCTGTGGAAAAATGTTCTCACAATCTAGTTCTCTTAGAACTCATTCACGCACTCACACTGGCGAAAAGCCATTCAAATGCAGTACTTGTGGCAAACTTTTCTCGAAGTCGAGTAATCTTAGACTCCACATACGCAAGCACACAGGCGAAAAGCCTTTTAAATGCCTTGAGTGTGGGAAAGTTTTTTCAACTTCGACAGAGTTAAAAATCCACGTACGTACGCACACAGGCGAAAAGCCATTTAAATGCGATATTTGTGGGAAATGTTTCTCATTATCGACTTCTTTAAAGATCCATGTGCGCACTCACTCTGACGAAAAGCCATTCAAATGCGATATCTGTGGTAAATGTTTCACAATGTCGGGTTCTCTTAAGGTCCATTTGCGCACACACTCTGGTGAAAAACCATTTAAATGCGATACCTGTGAAAAATGTTTTGCAAAGTCCTGCGTTCTTAAAGCTCATTTACGCACGCACTCTGGTGAAAAGCCATTCAAATGCCTTATCTGTGGGAAAACTTACTCTCAGTCTGGCGTTCTTACATCTCATTTACGCACGCATTCTGGCGAAAAGCCATTCAAATGTGATATTTGTTGTAAAACTTTCTCTTGGCCGGGTTCTCTCTCAAAGCATATTCGCACGCACAGATGCGAAGAGCAACTGAAA
This sequence comes from Periplaneta americana, assembly GCF_040183065.1. Lineage (NCBI taxonomy): Eukaryota > Metazoa > Arthropoda > Insecta > Blattodea > Blattidae > Periplaneta > Periplaneta americana. Next base: position 16,432,486 of record NC_091133.1, read on the forward strand.
TTCGATACATGAGGGGAAAATTGATCAGAACCTGTCTTTGTCACGAACAGTTTGCTCGCGCACACACAGGACAAAAGTCTATTCAAATGCGACACATGCTGGAAGAATTTGTTGAAATTTGCAGAATGTATGATTAATGTACGCACGGACAAGGAAGAATATCCATTCAAATGCCCTACTTGTGGGAAATGCTTCTTACAGTCAGAATTTCAAAATCCATACACACAAACACACGTCCTGAATAGCATAGAAATGCAATATGTGAGAGAAAAAATTTTCAAATACGGAATATATGAGAATATGTATTGCATGTAGATGGGCGGAAAACTTTTCAAATGCGATACTTTTAAAAATGCTTTTCAAAAAGAGGAAAATCTCGCAGCCAATTACTGCACGCATATATGCAAACCTTAACCCAGATTTGTCTATTGTCCTTTTAAAAGGACAGTGATCAATGTTTTAAATTTCCCTCTCTACATTTACTTCTTCACAGGTGTTACTATTACTGGTCTTATTTAGAGGCTTGCTAGGTGTGGTAATGTGAGTTCTGGTCATTGTTGAATTTGAAGTGTGGACGTTATTTTATCTATGGCATTCGAAACGCAAATCAGATATAAAAGGTAAATGTTGTTACGGTTCGAAATTATTTTATAGGATGTTACAGATCAAGTGACTCCTAATAAAAATAAATACGAGTATTACGTTACATATTAATACATTTGAGATATCAATTCGTTGCGACATTACAATGACGAAAACTTGTGTCCTTTTAAAAGGGCAATAGGAAAATGCCCACATATTTTAAAATTATGTGTCTTTTTCAATCTCTTTAGTACTGTACGTCTGATTGCAGTACTCCATAGGAGAAATTTAAATGGAACTGGAACAATAAGGAAAAATCGAACTTCCAAGTGCCCTGTCATGAAAAAGGATGAAATTAGAAACAAACCCCATGGCTACTTTGAATCAAAACTCACGAAAAAACGAAAATTAATTACAAAATGGAACGATAATAATGCTGTTGCTTCCAACGCAGTTGCAGTAGTCTCTGCATCATCGAACAAGATTCTCTCGCAAGAACAAGGAAAGCATTTCAATTTCACCATACCATTTATACATACAACAAAGGGACTGGAGGGGTTGATCGCATTGACCAGAAAATTAGTCTTTACCGCATATCAAGTAGAGGGGAAAATTATACTATCCACTCATTGCACATATTATGTTTGATGTTGCGGAACAAAATTCATCACAGATTCACAAAATAATACAAAGGAGACAAACTTGATAATTTGACCTTTCGTCAAAGGGTCGCTTTGTCTCTTCTCAAATACAAGACAATAGAATGTGCTAGCAAAAGAGGCCGAGGATCCAACCCGAAAAATATGGATTCAAGATTTGACAGAATGGATCACATAATCATATCAGGGAAAACAGACTCGATGCAGAGTTTGTCACAGGTGTCCATGATTTGTAAGAAATGTAATGCAGCTTTACATGTTAACTGATTCTCTAAATACCACATCAAAATGAACTAATTTTATAATTGTGTTGCAAGGATATCATGTTATGATAAAGAAATCCTTTCTGTTTCAAAATTTGTAGGATGCTGTGTAGGTAATGTTAAATATAAAAGTGTATAAAATGGATGTCGCCATAATGAATCAATCTTCAGAATAATATTAGTAATAATAAACAACATTATAATAATAATAATAATAATAATAATAATAATTGTAAATTACAACTTTGGCATTGTTTCCTTTCACATAAGCATAGTATTCAGTTCTTCAAAATGTATGCTACTTTGCCTACTGTCCTTTTAAAATGTAACCTTTAAATTTTAAGTAAATAATGTTTGAAATATATATAGTATAGGCTATATTATACTAATTCATTTGTAAAATATACAGAAGTTGCCAAAAAATATTTCAGGCATATCTAGGTTAATGGAAATGCTTCTCAAAGACAAGTAAGCTGCCCTTAAAATCGATTAACCTAATTATATTCTACACTGTCGTATAAGTGCGAAATCAATGGAAAATATTTCTCTTTATGAGGATTCTAATGCCATAAGTGGTATTATGAAAATGACTATGCATTTGGAAATGCATAATGTATATAATTGTATATGCATATATATATATATATATATATATAATAAAAGTATATATAAAAATAAAATTATATATATATATATATATATATATATATACATAATTTTATTTTTACTTCAATTTTTATTGTATCTGAGTTTTTGAATGCACTCAAAGTCTTCTTACGGTCATAGTACTTAAACAGTACTGAGTGAGTGAGTAGAGTACGTTCCAGAAATATGGTCGCATTTTCCAGTAAAGAAAGAGCATTCATTATTCATTCATATTTTCGCACAGGTACTGTGCGTCCATTTGATTGCATCACATCCCGGTTTCCCCTACCCGTTTCTGCTGGTCTCTCTGTAAAAAATTAGTGGCTAGGCTGTCTTAGCTTTTTTCTGAAAACATTTGTTTTTAGGAATTTGACGTCTATGTAGTGTTATTACAACTGCTCAAAATAATTTAAATAAAAGAGCTCGTAACTATCATGTAATTTTCTCCCTTTCTACGACCCTGCAACATAACCACTTGGACGTACAGTAGACAGCATATCTGCGTAAATTTAACTGTGCGGATTGGGCAGAAGTGAAGATTGAATTTACAGTACGAATGGTACTCTGTTATAGAGTGGATACAGAATTATTTCAAAAGGCGCAGAATTATGGCTTCCTTTGTCGCCTGATTTGAGTGCTTTGCATTAATTCTTTTGGAGTTACTGCAAGTGTTTGCTAAACATCGTACAACAATAGAAGAATTAATGCTTTACATTCAAGAAAACATACAATTTCAAAAGATACGCTTAAAAAGGTTTTCGGTATAATGCACAAGAGACTTGAAGCCTGTATCGAAATGAACGGCCACAATTTTCAACAATTTGTTTAAATGTCGAGATTTTGATTATTTTTTCAATTTAAATGCGCTCTCCCTATTGTATGCTAATGTGTTGTAAACAGTACTATACTATACTATACGTGAATACGTTCGCCTGGATAGTTAGTCAGTAAAAATACTTACTGTTAATATTGTACCGTACTGTATTATGATTAAATAGAAACCTAACGAAAATTATTAAACTCTAAATTGTAATATTTCCTAGTTTACGTGAATGGTTGCACTACTTTTCTTCACTCCTATACTTAGTAAAGTGATTTGTTTTTATTTACACCAATATCATCAAATTCTGGTTGTGGAAGGGGGTAACAGTTTTTTCGGTTCTCAACCGTTAATCCAAAAGTATTAAGTACAGAGTTGTTAAATGTGTGTGCGCAGGTATGAACGTGTGGCCGATCGTGGCGTAGGCTGGCTGGCTGTGTGGCTATAGTCCTGTCGCTCTCATTTCCGGCAGCCAATCAGGTCGGCTACATTTAAGCGTTGTGTGATTCGCTGCTGATGACATGCACTTCCTAAGGCTCGATAAATACATAAAATAATCGCCCGCCATTTTGGCTCTTTCGTAGACGTTCGCAGAAAGCACACAAGGACGTTATTTGCCGCTCAATTATTTGCTCAATTACAGTGCGTCCGATTTATTATCATAGGAGCTACGACATAATAATGTTTAACGGTGCGGCAAATAGATTCCTCGTCTGGTAGCTCGGCAACGAAAGAACAAAAATGGCGAACGATACTACCTACCTAGACTCTATAGAGCCTTCACTTCCTAAGGCATAAGTAAAGAGGAAGAGTCATGCTGGAAATAACAGCGATGCGACTACAGTGGTCCCGTCATACTCCGCTGCTCCCATCCACTGTCTCTGTTATCTTTAATTCGCGAGTAGCTTGTCACGCGCACGGACGTACATTTGCAAAGCGATTGTGGTTATTGTGATTTGTGCCATGCCTAGAGACCAATTCTCATTGCGTGAACGTGTGTATATCCACACAATACTTTTATGAAAAGCAGAAAGTCGTGTTCTGAAACACACCGTAAATTTCGAGTAAAGTTTCCAGGAAGGCCTATGCCTAATGCTAATACAATTAAGAGACAAGCTAAAAGATTAAAAGAAACAGGCCCCTAAAGAATGAAAAAGTCAACAGACATCGTCGTGTTCTTACAGCAGACAAATTAGATCAGATTAGAGAGAAATTAGAACATACTCCCCAAAAATCTCTAAAACATTTATCATAGGAAACTAGAGTATGTGTGTCGTCTGCACGAATAGCAACAAAAGCCATATAAAATATCAGTACTGCACGCATTACATCAGCCAGATCCGAATAAGAGATTGCGATTTTGTAACTAGATGTTAGAAAAGGTGAACTATGGGGAACTGGATGCAAAATGCATTTTTTCAGTGATAAGTCGTGGTTTTATTTAAATGCACATGTGTGTTCACAAAATTACCGGTATTACAGTGACCACAAACCTGATGTAGCCAAGTCCTTGAAAACCTCTTACATGAAGAGGGGGATTAGGGTGTGGTTTGCGGTTAATGGACACCGTATTATTGGCCCAATTTTTCATAAGGATACAATTTACAGTGAGTGATATGTCAATCAAATTCTTGACCCCTTATTTGAAGAACTCAAGTATACTGAACGCATGACCAGTTATTTTCAGTAGGATTACGCTACTCCTCACACAGCTGCAGTGTCAATGAGGGAATTGCGTCGTATTTTTGGTGGTGATGAAAGAATCATAAGTAAGAATTTGTGGCTTCCACGAAGCCCCGATCTGACATCCTCCGACTTTTATTTGTGAGGAACATTGAAAGGTAGGGTGTACAGGAAAAATCCTCATTCCATTGACCTGAAACGCTACATGAGAGAGGAAATCGAAGCCATCACTGCTATGGAACTTCAGAATGCTGTCCATTCTTTCATAAGAAGATGTCAGGTGTGTGTTGCAGCAGGTGGAGGTCATTTTCAGCATCGATTGTGAGCATTGAAAGTACACATGGAACATGTTATGTTGCATTATAAAAGTGAGCGTCAACACCGACTGAAACATGTACCTGCACCCGTGATCGGCACCAGTATTACGCCCACTAGCCGGCCAGCCAATGCTGCGATCGCCTGCCCGTTCATACCCGTGCACACACATTTGACACATTTCTATTAGTAAAAACAAAATTATGTCCCTATATATATATATATATATATATATATATATATATATACACACACAAATTATGTAATGATTATATTTACCGGGATTATTATCTTGCCATGTTTTTTTACCGGCTATGTAGTCTCTGGTAGACAGCATATTTGATTTAAGAAAGGAACAATGACGTTTATATAATATATATAAATCGGAGAAATTTCCTAGAGTTTAAAGGCTTTTTACTCGTACTGTTGTCCTGGTGTAGAGCAACATTATTTTCAAGGTAGGAATATAATGTATATCTATACATTTACTTGGAATAATTCTTGAAATGTTATTTTACTCCTTGTGCAGATCTTGGTACTAAGTGTTGTTCCCGTAATGTAGTCCCTTGCTATGGTTTTCTTTACCAGTAGTGCAGTTCCTGGTACAGAGCAATATTCGATTTGACAAAAGAAAAATGACGTATATATAATACATATGAACCGGAGAAATTTCCTATATTTAAAGGCTTTTTACATTACTCTTTTCCAGGTGTAGAGCAACATTCTTTTAAATGAGAGAAAATAATGTACATAATATAATATATATTTACCAGTAACTGATGAATTTAGGGCACCGGCGTGGCTCAGTCAGTTAAGGTGCTTGCCTGCTGGTCTGAAGTTGCGTTTGGGCGCGGGTTCGATCCCCGCTTGAGCTGATTACCTAGTTGGATTTTTTCCGAGGTTTTCCCCAACTGTAAGGTGAATGCCAGGTAATCTATGGCGAATCCTCGGCCTCATCTCGCTATCACCAATCTCATCGACGCTAAATAATCTAGTAGTTGATAAAAAAAATGATGAATTTAAAAGACTAAAGGAAAATATTATATTTCATACATAAAATGAAAATATAAGATTTATGGAAAATTCTGATGTGATAGGTAAAAACTTAAACCCATGCTGACCTGTGTTATTATTTCTTCCTTTCCTTGATCACCTTCTCAGCCACTTGTCAGTACGATTTTCACGTGATAGGCACAGTCATGTACTAATTAAACTGCAATCCTTGATTCCTAACCTTTTACACGATCCTGATAAAATTATTCATGCCATCTTGCAATCTGCAACGGCTAAGTAGGTTATTTCACGACACTTTATGAACATCTTAAGTTATTTAGCGTCTGAATGAGATGGAGGTGATAATTCCGCTGAAATGAGTCCGGGGTCCAGCACCGAAAGTTACTCAGCATTTGATCATATTGGGTTGAGGTAAAACCCCGGAAAAAACCTCAACCAGATAACTTTCCCCGACTGGGAATCGAACCCGGGCCACCTGGTTTCGCGGCCAGACGTGCTAACCATTACTCCACAGGTGTGGACTCTGTAACGGTTTATGAACAGAATCTGCCAGGAATAATTCCAGAGTTTAGGAGAGAGCTGCACTTGTGGTTTCAATTTTGTAAGGGGGGGGGGGGAAATCACGGCTATAGTAGCTTTGCTGTATAGCGGAACTAGGAAGAATTTCTATCCCAATGTAAGAGAGCTACCGTACTCACCATATTATATGTCATGCCATTGACAACTTGCACAATGGAATGGCCATTCTCAACATTGAGACGTGTGAAAACCTACCTCAGATCGACGATGAACTAAGACAGACTGAACTGTTTGGTATTATTCAACATTCATCGTAACATTGAGGCGAGTCCACCGCTGTGGAGTACCTAATGATCAGCACCTACGCACAGTGGGACTCTATAAAGAGGAACGCAACTACTGCCGATTACTGCCTCACATATCCTGTTTGACTGTCCATTCCTAGAAAGGAAAAGATTTTCCCTTTCCATAACAAGATTTAGGAATGGACACTAATGTTGGGACCAAATTACTGTTGCTAGTGAATGCGCCATAGATTACCTGACATTTGCCTTATGGTTGGGAAAACCTTAAAGAAAACCCAACCAGGTAATTAGCCGAAGCGAGAATCGAACCCGCGCCCGAACGCAACCCAGATCGGCAGGAAACCGCCTTAGCAGACTGAGTTACGCCGGTAGCTTTCTTGATTGTTAACCCGGCAGCACACGCACATTATTTTATAGCAGTAGCACACGTGTTGGGTATTTTTTACCCCAAAATAAATAAAGTGTTACTAAAAACAAAATCCGAAATGCTATAATTTTATAATTGTTAGGAATATTTTAAAGTAATTTGAACATTTATTTTTAATTTAACAATTAATCATATGAATACTAACTTTGAGTGAAAGTCTTCTACAGAAAAACACCACAATACTATATGTTTTATCTCAGTGCTAACACAAATGTAAAAATGAAAGAAAAAGTATTTATGGGCGTCACTCATCCACTCACTCACTATCACCACTTCCGGTATCAGCACACTCCTCACAAAAAAGCACGGAATGTTCTTTACAAATCATCTTGTTGCACCTAGGGCATGAAGTAGTAGTTTTACGATACTTCTTCCTAGGACATACCTCACATCGACTTGAGGACATCTTCATTCGTTTCTGTGTTGGTTGGGTTAGTTCCTCCACACCATTCATTCTTCGAATAGTGGATCTGATTTCCAAAGGCAAATTCTTCAATGTCAACCGATGAGCCAAATGATTTTTCACCAATCCAGGAGCCAGTTCCTTCTGAAATGATCGGTGGGTGATTGGTCCTTGTGAAGTAGCATTGTTAGTTTTATAAATAACTAAAGAATTAATTGCTGTGATGTTGAGAAGACCAAAAAACACGGTAAGTGGTCAATGTCGGGATTTCCAGGACACGCTGTATGTACCGCATAGTTCATCCACTACATCAATTCCTCCTTTAGTAGCATTATAAAACGTTATTTCTGGTTTCTTTTCCTCTCTGGTGTCTGGATCAATTGCATCATCATAATGCATAGTGGAAGCTACTAGAACAACATTTCCTGATTTTGGAACATAGAAAGTGAGAGTCAGTCTATCCTGGAATCCAAAAATACTGGAAAATTGTTCACGTCTTTTCTGCACAAATTCAGGAGGAATTTCACGTTTATTTAGTCTTACAGTTCCAACGCATGTTAAGTTGTGATCACTGAGAAGTTCTTTGGCAAGTGGCATACTCATAAACCAGTTATCAAACGTAACATTTCTTCCAGTTCCACTAATAGGAGTAATCAGCCGTTTGACCACATCAGATGGAGAATTTGATTGACGGTATTGGCCTTCTGGTTGCATACCACAGTATATTTCCAAGTTCAACACATAGAAAGTGCGGGAATCAGCTAGTCCAAATATTTATGCCATATTTGGCTGATTTGCTTTTGATATACTGTCTGAATAAGCAGTGTCTTCGGAAGGGCTCCAATTTTTCATCAATAGTGCAATATTCAGCAACTGTATAACTTTTCTGGAAGTTCTTTATGATAGAGTCAAAAACACTTCTTATTGGAGCGAGTCTATCAGTCGCTTTTCTAATTTCTCTTGTAGTAATGTCGTCGAAATGAAGGCACCGCAAAAGAAAGAAGAATCTGTTTATTCCCATTGTTGCTGGAAACAAAGGAATTCCTGTTCCATCAGTTGTCCATAAATCTTTAGCGTTGAGTTTTGCTGACCTCAGTGCACCAGCAAAATATAACAGACCAAAAAGTGCTTTTATCTCAGTCTGATCAGTTATCGAAGCATCTCGTTCGCAAACGAAGTTGTTCTGGATAGATCTGATGTAAATATTTGTGTACTTGACAATATCATCTATGATGTTATCATCTATTAGACACGACCAGGTTTCTAGTGGTAACTTTGCTTGGCGAGCTTGTCTCTTACAGCCCGGAAGGTGAGTAACTATATTGCACACTCTGGTCTTAACATTTCGAGGTGTACACTCTTCCTCCAAGAAGTCCCGTCTTTACCTTTGTAAGTAGTAAACTGAGATAGTGGAGCATTGTCGTCAGTCGTCGTCACTACTCTCTGCTTCCTGTTCCTGTTCCTGTTCTGTATCGGTATTATGTTCACTTTCAGAAATATGATCATCTTCATCTTCCGATTCACCTTGAATAATTTCTTGTTCGTCTTCTTCATCCAGCCAGCCTACTATTTGACGACTTTGTCTAGACTCTAAGTCCATTTTGAAATGTAAAATACAAATGGTACATTATCAAAATTATTCGCTACTACTGCTTCTTAAGCACATGCGCGGGGTATTTCTTACCCAGTCTTTATATAAACATGTGTAAACTTGTGCAGCCACAAGAAAACTAACTCAATCATACGTACAACAATGCACAAAGATCTGAAAGAAAGATACTGAAAAAGCAAGATGAATTTAAACTTGATGGACAGTGTTTCCAACAAATAAAATAATGCCTGGGTTTTTTTACCCCAGCACGTGTGCTTACGGGTTAACTCTAAAGTAGTAGTCAGATTCTAATAAGGAAAAAAGCATGTTGAAGACTAAATGTTATGTTTTATTTTAACGACGCTCGGAACTGCTGAGGTTATATCAGCGTCACCGGATGTGCTGGAATTTTGTCCTGCAGGAGTTCTTTCACATGTCAGTAAATGTACTGACATGAGCCTGTCACATTTAAGCACACTTAAATGTCATCGACCTGGCCCGGGATCGAACCCGCAACCTTGGTCATAGAAGGCCAGTGCTATACCAACTCGCCAACCAGGTCGACCTGTTATTGAAGACTATGTTAGCAGATTTCTAAGATGTTTGAGTCGCCGCAATATAACAAATGTAAGACTTCTTAATTGAGGTTTGTTTTATACTATTGTAGTGGTGGAAAAAATATGTTTTTCAAGTAGAAAATCAATCAACGATAACTTTTATTTTCTTAAAAAGATGAGTGTATGAAATCGTCTAAATAGATTATACTTTATGTTAAGAAAACCCATGTTAATAGAATGAGTCTACAAGATATTATCACTAGTTAAAGGTTTATGTCTGACTGCTTGCAGTCCATCATGTAGCACACGTGCATAAACATTATTTATCTTCAAAACCCAACAGTGCTCTAAAAAGAAGCATTTATTGTTTTGATTGGTTTCATTTTCTTAAAGGAGAGACTAAAATGTTTAATCAGTTTTCTCCAGTCTTTTCAATTGGATTTTTGTAACAAAAATCCCACTTAACGTAAAGGAATGATTGTGTCACTGCCTTTTCGCAGAACATGGAAAAGACAAGTGGAAGAAATGTGTTGCTCACGTTAAAAATTACTAAGAACAATATTTTTGTAGAGCTAATGTATTAGACAGTGAAACTGACAGAATAATTTCGTTAGAAGTTTAAGTGGTAGCAGTGATGCATCAGATGACTTGTCAATCTGTTCAATGGTTCAGATTAATGGAGGAAGACTCCGCCTCCAGCACAGCGGTAAGGTTTAGTAACCTCCTACAACGGAGTTTTGACAGTTGTTAACCTATAATTACTTTTTGTTTCTTTGGTAACCAGTAGATACCTTGTACTTTATAGCATTCTTGTTTTATTTTAGATTACTTTCAAAAATTGGAATGCTGTTCTCGATACATTTAGGCATAGTATTATACGAAGCTATTAACCCAGCACACTGTATAAGGGGAGAATTTGCTACATGTGTATATACTGGGCAACACTTGACAGACGAGATTCCGTCGTGGAGGTGAACATTAATTATTTAGCGTCTAAGTTCTGTCAAGGATCCAGTCAGTCTCTCGAGGTATAACGTCAGCCAGAGCTGAAGTGAAGTCCTCAATGGCTGGAGTGGTGGAAGGTCCAAGCAACTGCAATGCGATACAAGCAGAAGAAGCAATCCTGCTTTAGGAGTTAATATTCAACTAAGTTGGAGAAGAAACCTTAAGGATGCAGTCCCATCTCTCTATAGTTTCTCATGAAAACATTAGAAGAAATCATAAAAAAAAAAGGATTAAACATGTCAAGAAGTAGAAATTACTTGTGCTTTAAAATTAATTGACCAATATCGAAATGACTGGACAACACATTTAAACAGAATGGACGATGAACGCATTCCCAAACAAATTTACGAATATGCTTCAGAGGAAGAAGAAATGTGCGTCCCTCACAAAAAATGGAGAGAACAGTTTTAACCTGTTTACTTCTGTTACATGCCCTGACATGGGAATGGAACAAAGCAAATGTTGTAATCTTTGATTGATGATAATCATGATGAAGAGTATGATGCACAGGACTAGAGAAAGTGGTAAAATACGGACTATATATTATAATCAATAGTATTATATCACAAGCAATACTCACAGTAATTAACAACGTGGGTTTTTCCTCCTGTTTTACAAAACACTGCTTCTATAAACTATTCGTAATCCTTCTTCATCCAAATCAAGTTCACAGCATACATCACCTTTCTTACCACTCTCGCCTTGTTTTATAACATTAAGATCCTTACCTTACACTACTGAAACTTTCCTTTTTTTTTGTACCTTGATCCATTGATGTTGTTTGCCAATGCTCAAGACTTAAATACACTCTATTTTCCTGCAAGTGTCCCAGTGGTAGTTTTAAGTTGTTTTCAAATATCAACTTCTATCTTTTCTATCTAGATAATTGCTGTGCATCTCATTACATGATTTTCATTCATTACAGAAATCGGATTCTTGCAAACAGAATACCGGGGTGATGAATATATGTTTATCCTATGTAAATGAGCAGCCAGCCAGTTGTGGACAGTTGTTAGTCGAAATATTGTAACTGAATAATTCTTAGGTAAATCTAGGATGATGCTACAATCTTTTAATATAATGTTCCAGGGTAGGGACTATTATCATGTAGTTCTTCTTCGAATTTTGTCTGGGATATATAATAAATCCATAATTTTACAGTATGAAAGCAAACATTTGTTAGGTGGCTCTCTATAATGTTTTTCTTTCTTTGCCAAAGAATCTGCTGTCTCATTTCCTTGGATTTCACAATGGGATGGTTCCGGGAATTATTATTTCTTGTTGTAGAATTTTAATAGTATTCTAAAATTCATTAATATTCTATATCAATGGCTGAAAACCAGACTGTTCTAAGTCCAACTTTTTATAGGAAAGAAGTCTGTGTTTCATTGTGTTCCATGTTCTTGTCAGCATGTATTAATCAAACAAAATTGTAATATTCCTCCAGCTCCACATAAGGTTGCTATGAAACTAATCCGAATTGTTTCATGAAGCTTTGAATGTCAGGAGCTTAAAATAGCTCTCCTGAAAAAAAAAGTAGTAAAATGGACTTGAAACAGTCTAGTTCTGAGCCATCGATATGTAGATTCCATTGATGTAATTGCTTATAAGGTTGATCTGCATCACTAAAAGTCACCACATTGTTAAAAAATGTTATGTGAGTTCCGAGTTGTCTAAGAGCTAGAAACTAAAGAATTTACTGTAAATTCCAGCGCCTCCATTCCCAATTTTATCTGTAAGTGATCCATCTGTGTAAGTATGAATCCATTCTGTTTCAGGGTATCTTGTTTGAATAGTCTCCATTTTGGATTTTTTAACTTTTTCATAAGAGAATTCTTGGGATTAGAATAACGATTTTTATACTCCTAAGATGTCAAGTAGGATAAAGTTGCCTAATTCCGTGATATGTTTTGTAAACTAAATGTCCTAGGATTGGGTATCTTGCTTGGAAGTTCACCAATGTTTCAAAAGTAGGTGAAAGATATATTCTTTCGACAAAAATGTCTGGCGCTATAGTCAAATGTCGAAGCTTTGACTGACATTCAATTCAAAAAATGTGTCAGGGGATTAGGGATATCACGGAATTAGGTAACTTTTCCTAGTCATTGATTGGAAGTGTCCTTAGTTTCTCAAATAGTGTGGTAGTAAATGTTTACGATTAGAAGAAAAAACCCAAATACCACAAAAAATATAATAGAAAAAAGAATAATTCCTTGTATTTCTATTTCTTTTATAATAGGAATGTTTTGGGTAACTATCAGCAGGGCTATAGCCACCTGCGTAACTCAGTCGACTGAGGCACTTGTCTGCCGATCTGGAGTTGTGTTCAGCCGCGGGTTCGATTCCCGCTTGGGCTAATTACCTGGTAGGATTTTCCCGAGGTTTTCCCCAATCATAAGGCAAATGTCAAGTAATCTATGGCGATTCCTTGGCCTCAACTCGCCAAATATCATCTCACTATCACCAATTCCATCGACGCTAAATAACCTCGTAGTTGATACAACATTGTTAAATAACCAAGTAAAAAAAAAAAAAAGAGCAAGGCTATCATTGGAGTAGGTTTAACACCACTCATTATTAAACTTAAGGATACATTTTGCACTATTTCTATTTCTTCTGAATGTCGCTGTAAGAAACACTTCATTTCCTCTTTTCTTAGAATTCCAGTTCCTGGCTCGTAAAATGCTTTGCTCACAATAAATGAAAATAGGATTATTGGCTAATGACATCACAAGTTTCCAGTAAGTTGCTCACAACAAGAGTCGCTGTTTAATGTAGCCTATGTAAAACATGAAATATTATAGAAACTATTCTGTTGCTATAATTATGTAGCTATAAATAAGTTCCTATTAGTTTAACAGAAGTGACCCAGTAACCATGATACTTATAACCACCTTCAACTACTACCAATATTCACATATGGCACATCAAGAGATAGTGCAACTGTCAACTGTTATTTTCCATAAATTTCTCACATATGGTTGTGAACATTAACAACAATGGAAAAATTCCAATCTAATCTTCATTTCATTTAAGAAACAAACATGTAAACATACGCAAGTGTCCGAAGATCTTCCTATCTGGTGCAAGGCAAAGGAATTCTATATGGCACCTACAACGTAAGAGCAATTAGATCCCTGTCTGGAAGCACAAAATTACTGTTTTTTTTTTTTATAAATACGGGAAGGAAATAAGATGATGAAGCTATTATGAAATTAATTACAACTGTCAAGAAAGAACATGAATTGCAGATGGGTCGATAACGAACGTTTCGCAATGAACTAGGGGATAACATAACAAGGAGGTTATGCAATGGTGCGTCACCAACCAAAACACTAAGCCAAACAAAAAGATGGAAACGGAGAATAAAATTCTGTTCATTGTACTGTATTAGAATAAATCATCTTAGTAGGGGATTTGCGTGACAGAATAGACAAAACTAATATTCGGAATGCAATAGCAAAATCTGTGGAATCTATAATAACTGAATATGTATGAAAATAAAAGTACTTTCCCATAATCAATTGAAAACCAAGAACACTAACAAAAAATCATAAACGTTACTGATTTCCAAGCTACCCTGAATCGGTTACAGTGGTTCAAAGTGAAATTCGTATAGTGAACTACCATTAATATTTTGTTGGAAATATTTTATTATTGATAATTTCTTCCAATAGATTTTACCAAATTTTCACAATGAGATGACCTAACCATTCTTTTAATATAGCTTTCTTCAAATCTTGTTTGCTTTTCATGGTGTGCTGCTCTATTTTAACTTTTAGTCCGGATCATAAGTGTTGCATTACATTTACTGCATATCTGGTAACTGGGGTGAGGTTTCCAATGCTTTGGGACAGTTATAAAGAAGCCAACTGCGTACTTTCAGGGCCTTACATGTCGGATCATTGTCCTTATAAAATCTGAATCTCTTAATTAGCCCTAGTTTCTGTGTATTAGGCTTCACGTTCTTTTTGAAAATGTTTGAATATTCATTCTGGTCCATGGTGTCCTCAATGAACTCTAAATTACCGACCCCACTAGCAGCCATACAACCACATAGCATACCTGATACTCCACCGTGTTTCATAGAGTATCTTAGATTTTTCCCTTGGAGTTCCATATTCGAATTATGCCACACATAAATCCTTCAGATGAACCAAAACAGTTTATCTTGCTCTCATCAGTGAATACAATCGTTTTCCAAAATTCAAAATCCTCATTTATTTGCTCTTCACCAAATTATACTGTTCTCCTGCTGAAATGAAAGGTTTCTTCCTCGCTACTCAGATGTGGTGGTTGTTTTTATAAATACATTTCTAACTGAATAATTTCGAGGAAAAAATTGTTCCAGGGTCGGGCACCGAACCCGGGACCTTTGGTTAAACGTACCAACGCTCTAGCAACTGAGCTCTATATCCACAAACCTCAAAGTAGGCTGACAGCTGTCAAGCAACCAACACTGAGTGCACACTAACTCTGTGTGACTTAAATTGTGGTTTTCTGTTAACGAACAGTGACGTGTATTATGGAACTCAAGCTTTCAGGTATAACCCCCTGTAAAGTTGATTTTAAGTCACACAGAGTTAGTGTGCACTCAGTGTTGGTTGCCTGACCACAATTTAAGTCACACAGAGTTAGTGTGCGCTCAGTGTTGGTTGTTTGACATTATTCAAATCAACTTTACAGGAGGTTATACCTGAAAGCTTGATTTACATAATACACGTCACTGTTCGTTAACAGAAAACCACAATTTAAGTCACACAGAGTTAGTGTACACTCAGTTTTGGTTGCTTGACGCTGTCAGCCCACTTTGAGGTTTGTGGATATAGAGGGAAAAATTGGATCGGTGTCTGGTAGAGTTCCCAGGTAGCTCAGTTAGTAGAGCGTTGGTACGTTTAACCAAAGGTTCCAGGCTCGATGCCCGGTCTTGGAACAATTTTTCCCTCGAAATTATTGAAATCAACTTTACAGTGGTTTATACCTGAAAGCTTGATTTGCACATTTCTAACTGTTTCAGGATTACATTTCTCCCCTAAACACTCTACAGCCAACTTAGGTGCAGATACATTTATATTAACCGTCACTTTGTTGAGAAACCAATGTTCATCCCTATTACTAAAGATTTTTCTGGAGCTCTCTCTTTGTTTTTTCACTGTTGTTTTCTGTTTTTTAAAACGTTTTCAACATCCTGCACAATTGAATTCGATCTTTTCACTAACTAGGTGATGTCTCTTAAAGATATGCCCTGCTGATGATGATGTATGTACGTCTTACTTTCAGCAATAGACCTCTGCCCTTATTCACGGCCCATGATAGTCTTCAACTAGCAGTTCTCTCTTGGAGAGAAGCACGTCTACACAGGAGAAAAACTAAAGTGCTAATAAGGGATTAACATTGTGTGTACCATATTTATTTCCTTTTTAAGTGTAGTGTACCAGTTTCACTTTGACCCTGGATTATAACTGTGAACACAAATACGTTATTTAATTTACCTTGAATGTGTTCTTCTACGAAATTAGTATTTTTAATACTAACTTTAATACTTCAGGCATTAGAGCAGGCAGATTTGAGATCAGTGAATCACTATATTCATTCTTTACTGGACTGAATACTAGTTATAACTTCACAGTATAAGTTTCACACTGAGCCACTGTATATTATACTACTGCAAATCAGAACTATTTTTATACATAAAACGTCAACCAATGTGAAATCCTCTACATACTGCTAGATAAAAGTAGCCTAGATTATACAACATTATATTTCAACAAAATAATCAAGATATGATTAGAAATACCAGTAAAAGATCAGATATATTTTTTTATATATTCTTATAAAAGATTTCTCTCTAATAGCAGTTTCTAGGTCTGTTTCATCTACCATGAGCTTGTTAAAATATTAATACTTACAAGTCCTGTGTGGGAGGGCGTTGTACTCGTATTTCAATTAAGACAAGAGGAGTTATGTTCGCAGACTAGATGTGAATGTCAAGGACAAATTAATGTGAATATTGGTGACTCTACCAATATGCGATGCAGATTCGAACATAGAAGTACATTGATCCACTGCCTCATACAGTTCAAAATATACTGTAAGCATCATCTTCGATCACAAACACATTTGTTTATCACTATTTATGTAGAAATGTAACTATTTTGGCTATGAGTCTATAAAGGTGATTTAGAATTGTAAAAGCTTGTGAAAAAAAGGTTGTGAAGCTTGGACTCTCACTTTGAGAGAGGAATATAGGTTAAGGGTGTTTGAGAATAAGGTGCTTAGGAAAATATTTGGGGCTAAGAGGGATGAAGTTACAGGAGAATGGAGAAAGTTACACAACACAGAACTGCATGCATTGTATTCTTCACCTGACATAATTAGGAACATTAAATCCAGACGTTTGAGATGGGCAGGGCATGTAGCATGTATGGGCGAATCTAGAAATGTATATAGAGTGTTAGTTGGGAGGCCGGAGAGAAAAAGACCTCTAGGGAGACCGAGACGTAGATGGGAAGATAATATTAAAATGGATTTGCGGGAGGTGGGATATGATGATAGAGAATGAATTAATCTTGCTCAGGATAGGGACCAAAGGCGGGCTTATGTGAGGGTGGCAATGAACCTCCGGGTTCCTTAAAAGCCAGTAAGTAAGTAAGTAAGTAAGTAAGTAAGTAAGTAAAAGCTTCGCACTTTTGGATACTGAAATACCAATATATCTACAGTGGCTCACAATCCGACCCATTTCCTTAAGATCTTTTATACCAGAAACACTTAAACAATATTTTCCCAAACTTATCATAATTTGTCGTGAATAAAACTACAAATTCCTGCAGGTGTCCTATATTCACGCTACCATTTTGTAACCTTCATGTGATACACTCATATAGGCCTAATGTTCAATAATATACAGAAACTGTGATAAGTATAGCGAATAATCCAACAGAAATATGCTTACAGATGGAGAAGCATTATTCTTCTCATGTGGACGTTGTAGTAATGCTTACGACAATGCTAAAGGAGTTAAACAACACAGTTTTCAAGTGAAGGAGAAAAAGAACTATAAGATGCTAATGAAATGAAGATACAAGTGAGGTTCCGCTTACAGTATTTGATTTAAATATCTACTTAACATTTTTCATTCTAGATGTGCAAGTGATTAGAGAGCATAACAAATAAAGATATGAAATAAATGAAAACTGAATGAAAATATACAAAAATATCCCTGGCGAATGAAACCAAAACGAAGGACTTAACAAATTGTACAGATATGTAGCAAAACTCGAAATGAACACTGGAATAGGTCAGTAATGGTAAGGGTGGACGACATATAATTTGAAAGCAGATGGCATAGAACCAGTCAGAAGGTCAAATACGAGAGTTAGAAATTAAAGATGTTCATTCTTACGAACAAATCCCAACAACTGAGGCAGATCTCTAAGAAAATTGGGGATGGAACTCTCATTCTTCTGCACATACCGCAACATGTGAAAAATTCGAAACTATCAGCCAAAAAACTCCTGGTTGACATTTTCTTTTGTTGTTTGGTTTTGGACAACTGTCCGAAGACAGGTTTGAACCTCACAAGTCACATCAATAAGGCATCACTTATGAGGCAACTAAACCAGGAGATAATGGGCTAGGGTGGCCAGTTCCTTTCCTCCTTCACATTTTCTTTTATGCAGCACTAAAAGCTGTATGCACGTATATGTGATGATACAATCAATTATTATACTTTCCACAGCATACAGTAATTTCAAATAGGAAGGCTGTCAACACTGCTCAGGGATATAGTGCTATTGGTCATTACTATATTATGTTGGCTTTATCAAAAACTTGTGGCAACATTTACAGCAAACTAGGGAACTAGCACAATGCAGACGAATTGCAGCCACAATAGAAATGTTGCCAATCAAAGCAGTGACATGTGATCGCACACTAAAAGAGATCATGGTTCTTAAAGGACAGCAGAATAATACGTAAAGCAGGAGATATGGTAATGGTAATTTTGTATGTATGTATGTATTTATTCACACTGCAAATGAGTATATACCCGGTGCAGTGATTAATATAGTGAATCTTATGTGGCAGTGAATAAATAGTGAATCTTATGTTATTTCTGGCCCGGGTTCGATTCCCGGTCGGGGCAAGTTACCTGGTTGAGGTTTTTTCCGGGATTTTCCTCAACCCAATATGAGCAAATGCTGGGTAACTTTCGGTGCTGGACACCAGACTCATTTCACCGGCATTATCACCTTCATCTCATTCAGACACTAAATAACCTAAGATGTTAATCTACTAAAATAAATACATAAATATGTTATTTCAGTATGAAGATAAGTTGAGGCATCAATATAAATAACCACATAAATGTGTGAATAAAACCGCACCATACATCGTAAAATTTGTCCTTCGTCATCATTAAATGAAGCTATGAAAGACTGGAAGAAGCAAAACCAGCACAGTACACTCAAATCTCAGAGAACACTTCATCCTCCTCTGAAGATACTTCCACTTTCTGTTCCTGCTGAAGTCTGTCCAGATCGAACAAACCTTCCTGCAAAAATGAGTAAATAATGGAGTTTTAGTTGCCCATATATGGAAAAGTTAGAATAAAGTCCTCTTGCTAGGGAGAACAAATTTCTCCATGCTTTCGGATTATTGTCTGTTGCCTATGTTTGTGAATTACTAGTTTATTTCAAATCTAAAATGAAAACTGTTTAAGTTGAGGAAATATCGAAAAAATTAAAACGATTAACAGTATTCTAAATTAATTAGTGGCTCTTATATACAGAAAGAGTCAGCCAGGGCTAGAGTGATGTTAGCGAAGCGTAGTAACTGCTATGCCATCGCAGTGATCAGACCTCTTGCTTGCGTATGTTTCGTGTTTAGTTACGTAAATACATTCACACAGTGAGGATGCAGCTGTATACCATACATTAGAGTACAGTAATGTGTCCATTATGAAATATAGCTTTCAACAACGAGTGTTTATTTACAACAACTTTGTGAAATATGAATCTTGGAGAACAATTGTAACAAACTTCTGTCAATCATTTCCTGATTTGCCTGAGCCTTCTACAGCAATGATTTATAATTTAGTGAAGAAATTTCGTACAATTGGATCAGAATTGGATAAGAAACAAACGTGTATGAAGCATGTTCTCACTGAACAAATATTAGACGAAATTGGTCACAGACTAGAGAGAAGTCCTACCACATCCCACTGTGTAGCTCAGCAGGTAGGGTTGTCACAGTCGTCAGTGATAAGAGATACGAAACAATTAAAATTAAAACCTTACAAAATACTTGTACTTCAGGGGTTAATGAAACCAATTATCATCAGAGGAGACTTAGGTTTTGCAACAGTCAGTGTATGACGGACTACTTGATCCCACCTTAATTTTTTATAGAGACGAAGTGGTTTCACCTTAGTGATTACGTGAATACTCAAAACATCCGTTACTGGGACAGCGAAAATCTACACCGTTTTCACGAACAGCCATTACATGACTTAAAAATAGGGATATGGTGTGCAATGAGCGGATGAAGACTGATTGGCCCCATTTTCTTTGAGGATACAGGCAACACACAAAAATGTATTACACAGTTCATACTCCGTCCATTTTAATGAGGTGAGTGAGGACGAAAAAAAAAAAGAAAGAAAGAGAGAATTGCACAATAAGTCAGAACATAAAGCAAACTAAAGTGGTTACAATATATTTAAGAAAATTGACAGCTGTGTGTTAATAATATCTGCAGGCCTATTACTTAGTATGCCTAAAATTGTACTGTGGAATTAACTATATAAGATGCAAATATTTCCACTACAATGACCACGATATAATAGATAATTATTGTCAAACTCAATCATGGTTATTTTACGACGCTTTATCAACATCTTACGTTATTTAGCGTCTGAATGAGATGAAGGTGATAATGCCGGTGAAATGAGTCAGGGGTCCAGCACCGAAAGTTACCCAGCATTTGCTCATATTGGGTTGAGGGAAAACCCCGGAAAAAACCTCAACCAGGTAACTTTCAATCATGGTATCACACTTCGTTATCATATGAAATTATGATGGTAATATTAACAGCAGCATTTAAATGATAGAAGCAATTCATCAAAGAAGATGCCTCTATGGTCTTTGCTTTATAACCCTATTCTTAATATTAAAGATATATTAATTTGTCCTACAGAATTTATCTGTAATATTGACACTTAATATTTTCGGAGAAAAATTCGCACCGGCGCTGGGGATCGAACCCAGGTCCTTGGTTCTACGTACCAAGCACACTGACCACTGAGCTACGCCGAATTCAATCCACAGCACCGGATCGAACTTTCCTCCTTCGATGTTTCCCTTTCTGGCCTGACTCCAAGTAAGGCATATATATGTTGACGTGTATCCAATGTCAATTGCCATTATACTAGGAGTGCATTCAGCTGTGTGACTTGTTGGCCGGGAATCTCCAGTTATTATGCACTGCTAGCTGAGAGAATATTATAGATATATTAATTTGTCCTACAGTATTTATCTGCAGTATAATGGTAGTTGACATTGGATACACGACAACATATATATGCCTTACTTGGAGTCAGGCCACTAAGGGAAACATCGAAGGAGGAAAGTTCGATCCGGTGCTGTGGATTGAATTCGGCGTAGCTCAGTGGTCAGAGCATTTAGTACGTAGAACCAAGGACCCGGGTTCGATCCCTGGTGCCGGAGTGAATTTTTCTCCTAAAATAGTAAGTGATTATTCTTAATGTTTTACATGTGAATTTGCAGATATATATTTTGTATTTAGATGGATGTATTCTACATACACGTCACAAATGCTGATCAGTAATGAGATGGCAGACAACAGTTTTGGTACATACAGACCTTAGCAGCTAGTTACAAATTAATCCCAGAAATTTCAACTCAAGCGAAAGTGCAAGCAATGCACAGATTGTGACTTTTTTTAACAATAGTTCACTCATATACTCATCAAACTTAAACAGGTCAAAAACTGACGCTAAATCTGTTCCATAATTGAGTACAACTCCAGTAATTTTTGCCCTAAGAATGCTTCACTTTGGGAGACAGTCTCAAACAAGAGACTAGCATTCCTGAGGTGAACAGCTTCCTTTACTTTTACTAACATCAACCAAAAACAAGTTTGTCATAAGAAAGAACAAATTATTTTCGTAGTTTTCTCTGTTCTACCATCTGCAATGTTCAGTTACCTACTTCACTTTTCCTTTTCGTGGTCTAATTTGATTTTATTGTTATTGTTTTACTATTGGAGGAGTTTGCACGTCCAGGATATGATTAACTGGTGCTCTCCACGGGAGTCACTATCAGGTTGCCACTGCAGAATGGTGGAAGAGGCAAAGGGAAAGGACGCTTAAAAATTCTTCATGTTTTCTGATGTTCATGCTTAAGTTACTTACCAAAAACTGACCTTAAGTCATAGACATCACTCTTATTCAGTTAGGCCATGGACAGAAATCAAGAAAGAAAGAAAGAAAGAAAGAAAGAAAGAAAACAAACCTAATTAACTGTATATCGTAAACCAAACACAAACCATAAGTTCACTGATCTTCCACAGAAGCAATAGTAACCCCCACCCTGTAGTGGGCTGTAAATTAAATTAAAAGCGGACGAGGTAAAACTTGCCAGTGGGGGATGAAAACAGAAAAATGAATATGATATAACGAAGGTTACTAGTCTTTATGAGATACAAAGAAACGAAGATTGGAGATTCATTAAGAAATGGAAAGCATGACATTAATCTTTGTATTCCCTGATCACCTTCTGTAGCAGCCACGTCAGCGCGTATGAACAGAGAGAGATCTACCGACCAACACTTCATAAACTGCACTCACCTCAACTCCGGTCTTCACTATGGAAATATCAGTTGGCATTGCAGTTTGCTCAAATGCCATCTCTAACTTCAGGTCATCGCTGTTGTCCATAGATTCCATCTTTATTCGAGTCATGTCCACGTCTAATAAAATTCTTTTCTGAAAAACGAAGAATATACTAATTAATGTAGTATTTGTAATATTTCACATTTCTAGATTTTGACGAACAACACGAACACTGGTGACTATTTTTAAAGTCTGTCCAGTCTATTATTAGTCCTAATATCAATGAGATGAATGTGCCACTCTAAAGGTAATAGTAGAATATTTCTGTGTGAATTCTCTTAGCGCAGCATGTGAAAGTAAAACCTACAATATGATATTGTTTTGTTCAAGGACATGCCTAGTACCTTCCCTAATTCCAGGCACATTTCACTTCATAATCTCTACTAAATTATTAGAATAGCTATATCAGGAAATGTAAATAATGTTTTAATATGACTTAATAAATTAGTTATATAATATATAACTCTTGCAGTGAATTTTGATGAAGTCCAGAGGGTCTAATTAATCAAATCCATACTTCTCATCTCCAAACTCGGCCTCCTGCTATCTTATTAGAGTTGGTGACTCAGGAGAAGACGAGCGCGAAGTGAGGAGAAAGGGTGATTAATAGATAATGTTACAACAACACCGTGTAATACTTGTACTATTAGTAAGTGGAAAGATTATTTCTCCTTACTAGCAGTACAAGTATTGCACTATTGTCGTAACATTATCTATTAATCACCTTTCTCCTCACTCCGCGCTCATCTTCTCCTGGGTCACTGACAGTAGATGCAAAAGAGAGAGTGATATGCGGAAAGTAATGGAAAACTACAGCGTTCATTTTTCCCAAGAAAAACTGCTGTGAAGGACCTACACTTGAACAAAAAAATAATGAATTAACTGACTTAGTCATTACTTCTGGGTGTAATCAGTTGCCAAACACAATGAAAGTATTATTCAATTCATTGTCGATTCAAGCAGAAACTGGGACCTCTGACATCTCTCCCAATATTACTACAGCAAGTCGGCCTGGGTGGCGCAGTCGGTAGAATGATGGCCTTCTGTGCCCGAGGTTGCGGGTTCGAACCCCGCCCAGGTCGATGGCATTTAAGTGTGCTTAAATGCGACAGGCTCATGTCAGCAGATTTACTGGCATGAAAAAGAACTCCTGCGAGACAAAATTCCGGGACACCGGTGATGCTGATATAACCTCGGTAGTTGCAAGCGTCATTAAATAAACCATAATTTTAATTACTACAGCGCGACAAGTACGAATGAACGCTATTCACTATGTAACTCAAAACAATGAGAATGCAATGGTAAGAAATAAATGAGGACATCATTTCCTGTCGTGTTCTAAACAGGTACACTTTCTCGCTGATAAAAACTTACATACCTCATGGAGGAAGAAATATTTTTCACAAAACTTTAGTTAGTGCATGATAGTCATGCGGACCCAATCTTCTGATGAGTTTGAGCTATAATTAGCAAAATCAGATTCCATGCACCAGTTGCAACAGCTGCAGAGATCATCTTAGCCATCTGATATCCTCGTAATGATTGGGTAATCGTGCACCTCTGTTGAGGCATGAGGACGTGAGGCCAGCAGTCAGCTGGTCGGTCTTGGCCTTGTGTGAGCTGCCGAGTTCTGATTATTATTGCACATTTTTCTGTCACATGCTATAGCCTGTTGTTATAAATGACGCGCTCAGACAACAAATAGTAATTACTCCAGTATACCTCAGAAAAAAGCTTCTTTTGGTCTGTATCCGTATTATCACTTGTTTCTATAACCAGTGGGTCGACCTCAGGTTCCGTCTTGATCACGTCCATCACGACTGAAATGAAGAAACTTGGTTGAATAATTATGCAGAATGTGATTCACTTGCAGAGACTTAATACCTTGCTAAATAATATTTCCACGTCTCCGTAGTTTGGGTATCTCTGTGTGTGCGAGCATACATATGTATGTCTTCATGAGCACGGGAGAGCAAGTACGTTAATTACTGGGACAAGTAATATTACTTACTTACAAATGGTCTAACCAACGCTTTTGTTCGATTAGACTTAATTACACCATCTCATCATATAAATAACAGAAACGAGGTCTTCTTCAAGGATCATTAAGAAGTACTATATTATTTAACACCGAGACTACAGAAAATAGCCGATATTAGAACAGCACTCTTTGCAGATGACTTGGTAATTTGATTATCTCTCCCAAAAAATATAGATAAACAACTTTCTGTCGTCATGAACAAAGCTTTAAATTCATTTTCAAACTGGGCACAAGAAAACTGCATGCCAATAATTTTGAAAAAAACTTTCTATCAAGTTATTACACTTACACATAAAGTCCCCAACATAAACTTGAAACTTAATGCTGATCAGATCAAAACGAGTCAAGAACCAAAGTATCTGGGAATGGTTTTGGACCAAGAATTGTCATGGCAGAAACATATAGAAGTTATAGCTAGAAAAACGAGAGATAGAACGAATATCCTCAAAATACTAGTAGGAAAAGAATGAGGCTCAACATTTCCAGTTTTGATTTCCACTTATAAAATATGCATAAAACCAGCCATGTTGTACGGATCAGAAACCCTAATAATAGCAAAGACAGATGCATTAGAACGTGTGCAGAATGAAGCTCTAAGATTAATTGCAGGAGCTGTGAAGAGAAAATCAATATTTGCACTACAGCTGATAACAAACAATGCCCGAATCACAAAAGAAATAGAAAGACTTTCCTTATTGAAATATGAAAAACTAATAAGACTGCCATCTACTCCCTACTGGTCTATGTATAAATGTCTACCCCGACAACTCACGACACAACAAGGTTTTATTCAACATATTAAGTTTCTTAATTCACAGTACTTCCCCATATACACAGTGGAAAACTTATCGACTCCCATATAACCTTTACAATAACATGACGTTCAAATGAACCTAAAAACTCACAGAAATAGTCTGAAAACTGAAACTCTCAACAATATCCTGAATCATATTTAAAGATAAAACACACATGTTTGGTCAATAATACAGTGTTCATTGATTCGATAAAATACATTAAAGGTGATATGTTACAGGTATATGAACACTTATGAGATTATTGAAGATGTTAGTCAGACATATTTCGGAGATGCTTCTCCAGGTATATGAACACTTATGAGATTATTGAAGATGTTAGTCAGACATATTTCGGAGATGCTTCTCCATCTTCAGTGACAAATTACATCGACGAGGTGTTTCATGGTTCAGATGTTTATTTCATTTCACTTATTATATTCCATAGATCTTACATGCGCAATGAAGCTTTAAGATGTGGAACAAGTCAAAATTTTACAATATTACAATTACAATTTTTGCAAATTTTTACAGTTTTTACAATAATTTATAATTTTTACAGTTTTACAATTTTGTAATTTTCTACAAATTTTTACAATATTTTGGGGAGCTGTAGTGAGACGAAGTGAGGCCCGACATTTGCCTTATGGTTGGGGAAAACCTCGGTAAAAACCCAACCAGGTAATCAGACTTTCATTCAGATACATTTTCTTTGCTTCTTTTATAACTTTTGACAAAGTTTTACAGTAATTCTTATAGTAATTAAGAACATGAGGATAATCACTATTCCTACTCATTAAATATAGATTCCTTTTTGTAACACATGATATTTTAATTCCCCGAGTTATCCACATGTTTTTACTTTTAC
Organism: Periplaneta americana; assembly: GCF_040183065.1. Lineage (NCBI taxonomy): Eukaryota > Metazoa > Arthropoda > Insecta > Blattodea > Blattidae > Periplaneta > Periplaneta americana. The sequence goes on from NC_091133.1 coordinate 16,458,885, forward strand.
ATTTTTTTCACCACCTTGACTGGAAAGCATTCACTGAAATAATTCGTAAATGTAGTGAAAAATGCATTAAATTTAGTATTAATATCAATGGTATCGGTACTGTATACATTTTGCCAAGATTCATTTTGTAGACATGCATTTAAATGATGAAGAGATTCAGAATTTATAACCCTTTTCTTGATTTTTAAATTAACATTTTGGAATTTTTCACTCACATTGAAAACACTTAGAATTTGTGCATCATGATCAGACAGGCCATTGACTAATGGTACTGTTGAATAGGAATTCAATCTACTTTTATCTATAAATATATTATCAATGGCTGTACTACTTCCAGCTTGTATTCTAGTTGGGAAACTTACTGTGTGGCTAAGATTATAAGTTTTCAAGAAGTGAGTTTAGTTTTCTTTTACGTGAGCTTTCTGGTATATAATCTATGTTTATGTCACCACAGATTACAAATTCGGTATGTGGTTTATAAAGTCTTTTCAATAATGAATCTAAGTTAGTTATAAATTTCTTATAATCTCCCTTGGCACGCTATAAACACATAAGATAATTAAATTTGATATCTCAAAACCAACAACTTGTATTCCACATATTATTTCAATATCTTGTTCAAGACAAAAATCAGATATATCAATTTTACTACTAAGCCAAATAAGAACACTGTTCGAACATCTGAACCACCTTGTCGATGTAATTTGTCACTGAAGATGGAGAAGCATCTCCGAAACATGTCTGACTAACATCTTCAATAATCTCATAAGTGTTCATATAACTGTAACATATCACCTTTAATGTATCTTACTACATCCTGCACCAGTTTGCTTTAGATACTATTAATCAGTTCTACCCTACATCAAACTAGTTACATTATATATAGCCTACACAGATGGGTCACAGATTGATAGAGATGGCACTGTTGGAGTGGGGTGTTTATATCATACATTGGGCAAATTTCACACTAACTTCGATGGAGATGCAGAAGCAGTAAGAGCGGCGTTGGAACAACTATGCGTAAGATCCAGCAACTTTAAAAAGGCAGTTATCCTATGTGATTCACAGGCAGCAGTACAAGCTATAGCCACACCGCAGCCTCTCGATTCGAGAATAGAAACAATTCATAACTCACTTTGCAAGAAGCTACACATCAACAAAAATGTATTAAAATGTCATGGATTCTCTCCCACTGTGGTATAATTGGGAATGAGATAGCTGATACTTTGGAAAAAGAAGGAACACGAGTAGTATTAGGCCTAACTCCAAATCACAAAATACTATTCAATTCGGCTGAACTCTAATATAAATAGTAAATTCAAAGATAAGATACACAGACACCATCAAACAATAAGCGAAGGCAAGAAGTGGAATTCACTACTAATCTCCAAGGACATCCCATATCAATCATGCAGAGAAACAGTTGCAGCAGTCTGTGTTCTTACTGGTCATGATCTTCTAGCGGCTCATCTTCATCGGATCTCCATTTTGCCATCACCATCCTGTGTTTTGTGCAAATACAATGATAGTGTTATGGACTGGAATCACGTTCAAAAGTGTAGTGCATTAAAAGACTTTCAGTATAAGTCAACAGGTCAACTCTACTGGAAAGTACGCAGACAAATGACTTTGTGTCAAGTTTTCGGGCATTAAATTAAGTCCTAATCAGCGTGCTCTATGGCCGCTCTCTGCAAACCTCTGTCCTCTCTCTGTCTTCGTTGTCCAATCTGTTCTCTCGGTTTTTTCTGTGATCTCTCAGTTCACTCTGTCTCTCTTATTTCTGTCCTCTCAGTCTACTCTCTTTCCTGTCCTCAGGAAATAATTCCATGACTGGGTTCACACTGTGTCCTATGTATTTCTGCGCAGGGGACTTATGTTTACATGTTCTGCAATTTTGTTTTAGCAATTTCTACAACGGTGAAACTCGGGAAGTAAATCCTAATTGGGTTCAAACTGTGTATATATTTATTCAGTATTCTGGTAGGAGAGATTGTAATATTAACACATTCTGCAATTTCTTAGACAATTCATACCTGTACTAACCTCTTATCAGTATACAAGGATTGAATTCCGGATATAATGTCTGACTGAGTTGAAACTAAGACCTGTTACTAGCGAGGACGAATTATGACAAATCCTAGGAAATTAAATCTTCAATTTAAAATAATGTAAGTTTTTATATTACTAATGTCTGCTTGCAGTACGGGTATCGTATAAATGCGACTCCTGGTGTTCCATCTGTAAACTAGAGATGGGTAAAAAAAAAAAAAAAGCTGTAACAGTTTTTTTGAAATTGTTTCACAATCGAAACAGTTTCATGAAAAACCTGTTCCAACAGTTCCAAAGAGAGTTATACTGATGCAGTGATCACTTCAAAACGTTCCACGTGGTTCCAAGAGATAAGCAGTTCAATTTCTAAACAGCTTCCCTGTTCTTTGCCGTCAGCAAAGAGCACGTGTAGCGCTATCATCGACCTCCAATCGAAAGTAGATATAAACCAAGGACGTTTATATAGTATACTAGACTCACACAGAGCGCTGGTGTTCTGTCCAAAATTGAAACCAGTCTGCGCCTGTTTACGCCGCCATGTTACTGGTAGAAACAGAGCGGTAAACACGATAGTGTCATGCTCGTCCTTTGTTTTGTTTCGAGCGTTTTTAGTGAACACTGTGAAAGTAATGTAAATTGATATGATAATAGTATGAATTTTTGTTTTGTAAATAATATTATAGTTGATATGAAGTGATGTACTTTGTAAATAGTGTAACACGGTGATTTCCTGTGTGGCGTATAAGTGCAATAACACATGGCTTAGAGGGTCAGTAATTTCTTTTCACAAGTAAGTACACACATTTCAAAATAATAAAATTGAATTCTGAAGGCTACATTGAAACTGTAACATATGTATATCTTAGATACGTAGTTGAAAAAGTTTATAATTAGGCAACAATCTGTCTTTACAGGTTCCCTTTGAAGAAGCCCAAGCTACTTCCTCAGTGGCTTGTTGCTATAATAAAAGACAAATCTGTGCCTTCACATTACGTAAAATTGTGTTCGTCTCATTTTAAAAACACAATTTTTTTGGGAAAGTAATGGCAATAGAATTTTGAAAGATGATGTACATTCAATTTTCCAAGTCATTAGCAAAAGCTACGATGTAATATTATCTCTGTTGTTACAATATCAATATCATTAAAAATTAATCAGTAGGAATACTTAATTGTTAGTACAGGTATCCCATTGAGTGAATTATTTAGACTTACACATCAAATGTTAAACACAATAATTAGTGGAAAGATAACTTTTTCTTTTTATTATGCAAATTAATTTATCTGCAAAATAATAAACTTTAATTGAAATTCCATATATGGAAAAATAAATATACAGATAATACGTAAATAAATAATTAAATGAATGAATAAATAAATACATAAATAAATGCGTAAATGGCTATAATAGCTAAGCCTTCTTTGTGAACTTATGATTAGGGTTCACCTATAAATAACCCCTTTTTATTTTGCCGGATATATTTTATTGAAAAAGCAAGGAATGCCATCTTGTTGATATTACATATCTGCATAAAAATTATGTACCATCACTCCGCAAGCAATGATAATAATATATCCATTTTATTTATAAAATAACAATACAGTATGTAAAGATATCCACTCATAATTTTTTTTTTTAATTTTCATAAAGTGATTATGTTTAGTTTTTAGATCTTCACGTTACCTATTGTTTGCAATGTATTAGGTACCGGTACTTTTTATGATTGATAGCATTCCTTTATTAAATGAAGAATAAATTCAATGTAATTTGGCTACCTTTGCGCATTATATTTTGCCAGATAACTTATGCCCTGTGGTCTAGAAGTACCGGTAATATTATTTTAGATTATCCAAAACTTAACAACAGGTCTGTATTAATTATCACATATTTATTTCACTTAAGAATTTGATTATATTAAGATCTTGTGTAATCAAGGTGTATATATTTATGTCTTGTGATCTAAGAGTAATGTATGTTAATATAATTTTCGATTTTCTAAAACCTATCAATATGCTGATTATCGTAAAATTATACATGCTATAATGTGTAGGCTATTGTGTAGGCCTATTTATGGTTGTATAAGCATGTTTTCTGTAAATTGCTGCATACGTATTTTCTTCCCTTTAATGCTCTCACGCATATCAATGAAACTTTGAATGTGTTTATTTCGTCACAATTTTACGTTAAACGTCGAAAATGGCCATAATCTGTCAATTTTAGATCAGTACAACGTTAAATTGCGTGATTTAAGTACTGCTATTACGCGTCTGCTCTCCATCAACATGGCGGCACGCGCAGCTTTCAATTTGCCCCGGTTTCCTCGTTCCGCGCAGCCAAGACTGTAGGGGCTTGATATAAACGGCCTTCATGCACAGTAGCCTATGTAGGACCACGCAATTTAATTGTACGAATCAAATTCCCTAATAAATCTGACATTAATTATTATTATTATTATTATTATTATTATTATTATTATTATTATTAGCTGCCCATTGATGGAGAATATGTTCATGGTGCCCAGACATTGTGTTAATTATTAACATACAGCGAAAAATATTATGGGCTAATGTCTTATCGTTATTAAACTCTCCAGGATTGTACGCGCTATTTTTACGAAAATCGATTCATTTTTAATTGTAGTTATTTACTGTGCTCTTTAACAGTAACCTACGAAAAATTGACTTTCGTAATCATAATACACTAAACTGATTTAAAGACGATGCAAGGGCTTTGAAATATGTTCCTGAAGCAGATGAGAAGTTGAAACAGTTTGAACTCTTGGAATAATCGTACTGATGCTGTAAATCTATTCTTATGAAACTGTTTCTTTGAAACTGTTATTTTGGAACAGCTTCGTTCATGAAACAGTTACAGTCGAAACCGTATCTTAAAAATAACATCTCTACAAACTACGTCCACGTTTACATACACAAAAGCATTACAACTTATTAGCTTTTCAAATACAAAATCCTTTCTCTCATCGCTAGCAGTGTTGGCTACCATGCATGTATGCTGAATTTGTTTCATGTAGTAGCTTGCGCACGTTCGGCATTATACATCGGCTTGTATAGGATTTCCGAAGGGGGAAAGGAACTGACCACCCTACTCCATTATCTCTTTACCTAGTTGCCTCATAAGTGGTGTCTTTTAGTATGACTTGTTGGGTTCAGACCTGTCTTCGGACAGATGACTAACAAGAACCAGAGTTGTTTTTAGTGTGCAGTCATACACAATTTGTTCAGTAATAAAACAAATTTAGTGCAATAATACAAGTTAAAAGACAACAACAGATACCAAGTGAAAGCAATAGTCTTGTAATCCTGGAAAGTTGCATTGTATACATAAGTTACAGTTTGGTTTTAGAAAAGGTAAAGGAATCAATAATGCTGTAATATCGTTTATCGAATCAATCCTCAATGCTAAAAACAATAAAGAACAAACCGTTGGACTTTTCCTGGACCTTAGCAAAGCATTTGACATGGTTAATCATGAAATTCTAATCTGGAAACTACAACAATTTGGCATAAGGGGATTAGCAGGGAACTGGTTCATCTCGTACTTAAGCAATAGGGAACAGGTTGTACAAATTGGCTCAGTAAAATCAAAATCCGTTCCTATGCCCCATGGTGTCCCTCAAGGCTCAATTCTTGGTCCAATATTATTTCTCCTATACATAAATGATCTCCTGTTAAATATAACTGAAGGGAAAACTGTCTTATTTGCAGATGACACAAACATAATACTGAGTGATAATAAGGAAGACAACTTGCAAATGAAAATTAATGCAACATCAACGAAACTAGACAAGTGGCTAGCAAATAATAAGCTTAAATTAAATGTAAATAAAACTGTATATGTATCTTTCAATCAATATCCAACTGACCAGATTCACATAGTTCTTAGTAATACCATAATTAAGGAAGTAGAATGCTCTAAATTTTTAGGTATATGGATAGATTCCAGTCTAACATGGGAAAAGCATATACAACATGTAACTGAGAAGCTGAGTCGCTTATGTTATGCTTTTCGTGTCCTTGCAAAGATATCATCCATGGAACTTTTAATATCAGTCTATTTTGGATATGTTCATTCAGTACTATCATATGGCATTATTACCTGGGGATCTTCACCAAAAGTGACACAAGTCCTCAAATTGCAGAAAAGAATACTCAAAATCATTAAAAAAGTTCCTATTCGGACTGAAAGTATAAAAATTTTCAGAGAACTAAATATCTTACCTGTACCCTGCATATATATTTTAGAAACAGTGTGCTTTATTCATCAAAACATAGATTCCTTTAAAACAAATTCAACCTATCATGAGTATAACACCAGAACATCCCAAAACATACATCTGAATTACCACAGGCTTACCAGAAGTCTTAACAGCATATCACATAGAGGCAGCAATTTATATAATAAACTTCCACAGAAAATCAAAGAACTTAACATAAGAAAATTAAAAAAAGAGGTAAAGAACATTTTATTAACACATATGCCATTTTGCACAAATGAATACCTAAATTTAAAATTTTAGAATTTAACGTTTCTTGATACTGCCCTTGACCATTTATGTTTCAGGTAACTCAGAGTTGAAGAAAAGACAGGGGAAAGCAAAAAGAGAAGATACTAGGTAGAACAGTGGAGACTGAAGATCAAGCTTGTCCTATATATATATATTTTTTTATTTTTTTTTCTCTTTTTTTTGCATGTCACTTAATATTAAACTGTTAAATTTATTTAGAATTAAGTCTATTTTTGTATTATATTGTATGTTATGTCATTTTTCTTGTGTACTGACGACGCCATGAATGCTTGTAATTCTATTCGGCTAATAAAGATCTAATCTAATCTAATCTAATCTAATCTAATCTAATCTACACGCAGTTATAATAAACAAAAAAGTACAAGTAATGTAAACAATTGTAGCGTAATTATGCAAAATTTATGTAAGAAATTAACTCGTAACAGCCAACAGTATCCTAGAACTTTGGTGCAGATTTGTGCAGTAATGAAAATTGCTTAAAGAAACCTTTGACAAGAACTACCAACTAATCTTGTCACAGACCCTGTAAAAGACCGGTGTCTCCTCGGAAATTACTCAATTTAACAGTATACTTACCTTTGTGGAAGAATATAATGGATTATACAGCCCTACCTTCTACACCGAAGCATTAACAACGTCCAATATTAATACAAAATAATAGAGTAGAATGACTAATTTTGCAACTTTATTTAACTGCACAGTCAGGGTAAAGTGATCAAGGAAGCCGAGATATCAGCTTATGTAACAGACCGTGACTCAATAATAAAACTAAAAAGCGGACTTAAGAGATTTTCGAAAAAAAAAAAAATTAAAGCATGAAGTAATATTTTTTCAGTTGATTTCTGGGATATCTTTAGTCCTGAGCTAAAGTTGACCCATCAATTTTAAAGTGTTTATATTAGTTAACATATTAATTCGCAAAGTAATTTATTGATTAGTTCGTTCTTTTTATACAACTTGTCATGTAAGAAGAATGCCGAGAACATATATTAAGGCATTAGAGGCAGGTGCGTAGCGTCCATGGATGTGGGAGATGTGTTACCAAAGAGTTTGTAATACTTACTAGAGACACATACCCGTGAGTGGCAGGCAAGAAAAATGTCACAAATTGAATCGGCTAGCATCCGCCATTAAAGGGAGTGTTTGCGGCGCAAAATTCGAAAACAGTACCACAATACATTGATGTAGCCTGGTGATAGACACTGTTTTAAATATCTTTTACAAAGGATGAGTCGTGATGAAATAAACATGAATGGCAGAGGAGCGCTATATTTATTAAAGTATGATAATGGTTCATCTTTGGCGATATTCTAAAAAATAAATTAAATCACCCATATACACTCGGGATAAGTATGTGAAATAGTGAATAATGGCAATGTCAGCATTAATTTTCAGTATTACTAGTATTGTTTTAAGGACATAATGATGGATATTTACTGTAATATTTCAAGTGATCTATATTTCAGTCCTTTCATGCAAAGGAAGAGGAAGGTATGTGGGGCTTAGAAAATATTTAGTGGTGAAATATGAGATCATAAAAATTCTGGAAACAGATTTAAAATATAATGAGAATAAATTTTATCATAAAACAATCTATTCATTGTGTAGTTGATGACCACCAAGTTAGAGGTCAGTACAGACTTTTTAATACAATTAGTAGCGGTAATATTAGGCCTAGAAGTAGTGGTAATAGTAGGCCTAGTAGTAGTGGTAATAGTAGGCCTAGTAGTAGTGGTAATAATAGACCTAGTAGTACCGGTAGTGGTAATAGTAGGCCTAGTTTTTGTGGTAATGGTAGGCCTAGTAGTAGTGGTAATAATAGGCCTAGTAGTAGTGGTAATAGTAGGCCTAGTACTAGTAGTAATAATAGGCCTAGGAGTAGTGGTAATAATAGGCCTAGGAGTAGTAGTAATAGTAGTCCTAGTAGTAGTGGTAATAGTAGGCCTAGTAGTAATGGTAATAGTAGGTGCAGTAGTAGTAGGTCTAGTTTTTGTGGTAATAGTAGGTCTAGTTTTTGTGGCAATAGTAGGCCTAGTAGTAATGGCAATAGTAGGCCTAGTAGTGATAATAGTAGACCTAGTAGTAGTGGTAATAATAGGCCTAGTAGTAGTGGTAATAATAGACCTAGTAGTACCGGTAGTGGTAATAGTAGGCCTAGTAATAGTGGTAATAATAGGCCTAGTAGTAGTGGTAATAGTAGGCCTAGTACTAGTGGTAATAGTAGGCCTAGTAGTGGTAATAATAGGCCTAGGAGTAGTGGTAATAGTAGTCCTAGTAGTAGTGTTAATAGTAGGCCTAGTAGTAATGGTAATAGTAGGTGCAGTAGTAGTAGGTCTAGTTTTTGTGGTAATAGTAGGTCTAGTTTTTGTGGTAATAGTAGGTCTAGTTTTTGTGGCAATAGTAGGCCTAGTAGTAATGGCAATAGTAGGCCTAGTAGTGGTAGTAGTAGACCTAGTAGTAGTGGTAATAATAGGCCTAGTAGTAGTGGTAATAGTAGGCCTAGTATTAGTGGGATAGTAGGCCTAGTTTTTGTGGTAATGGTAGGCCTAGTAGTAGTGGTAATAATAGGCCTAGTTTTGGTGGTATTAGTAGGCCTAGTAGTAGTGAGATCTAGTTAGTAGTAGTGGTAATAATAGACTTAGTAGTAGTGGTAATAGTAGGCCTAGTAGTAGTAGTCATAGTAGACCTAGTAGTAGTGGTAATAATAGGCCTAACTAGGCCATCAGCTATATTTTCACTAATTTCTTTGCATTTAATACAATCAAAAACCAGGAGTACATACTGTACAATACGGAAATTACATTATTAATTCATTTATTGTGAAACAAAACAGTTTTAGACAGATATAGTCTGAGGATTTTCTTATGCATTTTCATTCATTCATTTATTTTATTCCATAGATCTTACATGAGCAATGAAGCTTTAAGATGTGGAACATGTCAACATTTTACATTATTACAATTACAATTTTTACAAATTTTTATAGTTTTACAATTTAGTAATTTTCTACAATTTTTACAATGTTGTACAATTTTTTTTTTTTTTTTTTTTTTTTTACATTTTGGCGAGATGTAGTGAGATGAAATGAGGTCCGAGGATTCGCCAAAATATTACCCGGCATTTGCCTTTTCGGTGGGGGAAACCTCGGAAAAACCCAACCAGGTAATCAAATCAAAGGGGGTAATCAAATCAAAGGTGTTGATGCCAAGGACTCGCCATAGACCATCCGGCTTCAGTCCCACGGCTGTGGAAAACCTCAGAAGAAACCAAAGTCCAAAGGGGGATCCAACCCAAGCCCGAACGCAGCTCCGGAACAGCAGCCCAGCGAGTCTGCCGACTGAGCTACATCGATGGCTCTACTAAAAGTATGCACTCTGCTATTATAATCCACTGTAATATGATGGCACCTAACCGTTATAGACACTGTTGAAACCAACCTTGTAAACCTGATTAATTTGTTTCTGGAAAAACTTTATCCAAGAAATATTCCGACATTATGTAAACACATTCAAAGGAGGAACTGCATTTGGAACATTCTTTCAAATATTAAGATATGCATGCTTTCCTGAGCATCCTACAATAGTAGCTATGTTCGAACAATTATTTGCGGCGCAGTATTTCACCATTTTCTTATTATTTCCCTTCAAGTGTACTTATATTTATTCGTAGTCCTCAATAAGCACGAACTGCTCGCACTCCCGGCGAAGCATCAACTCCCTTTAATGGCGGCCGAACAGCGGTTCAATTTTGTACGCGAAACTAGTGCCGTTGGTGTCTCTAGTTATATATTACAAACTCTTTGTGTGTTACATACCCTGCAATTTCCTTCAAAGTGACTCTGAATTATAATATTGTAACATATAATCGTTTTCGGACAGATCAAGTTTTCTCAGAATGTTTGATTTTGAATTCGCACTATGTTTTAATCACCTTGAACAGAAGGCGCGACCATTAGTAAGAGTTATACTGTAACTCTATGGGCACGGCCCACTTGATGTTTAAAAAACACTTCGCTATGTCTCAACGACATCTGTCGTCAGCCCGAGGAAACTCGTGCAGTGAGCCAGAACCTCCTAAATTACCGGACCTGACACTGTAAGCGGAAGTAAGCAAACATGGTGGACAACTGAGTGGTTAACGCAACTATGAAAGTATAAGTACTTCATGTGATGTTTATTGTGTTTCTTATACCATTTGCCTCTAGTATAATTGTTGAAGGCTTTATAAGTTAGTATATAATAATAGAATTGTGACATTGTAATTAATATAAATTGTTTTCGTAGAGAACAAAGCTTGGAAGTGTTGTTATGTCGTTAGAAAGGCTTAACCTTAAAATGCCTTGCACGTGTAGTGTCCCAGGTTGCAAATCGAATTACGATAAAGAAAGTCCGTTTGTATATGTATTTTTGTTTCCAAAAGATAAAGATTTAAGGGATAGTGGACAAGAAGCATTCATTGTGAAATTTTGTCCCAACAAACAACTCAGTGGTTTGCATAAAACATTTTGATTCTGATTTCGTTATCAGAGAAGATAAATTTCAATGTGCGGACGGTTCGTTTATAACTGTGTCTTGAATAAGTTTGATGGTGCATTAGAACATCTACATACAGTTGAAATTGACAGAAGTACACAGGAAATTCTAATCTGCATTGGTGGCTATGTTTCCCATAGTGTACTTAACTCGTTAGGATCGAATACAGAAAAGTATGTATCATGTGTGTCAACTTTGTCTACAGCCAAGGACTTGATAATTGGAAACAATACAACATTTTCTTATTTTAATGGCCTAAACCGTGGTCTGAAATGCCCTTCCAATTTTGTTGTTAGTTTGTGTACACTTGTGTATAAACTATTTAACATTTTACGAAACGAAAAATTTTAAAATGACTTCTTACAGTTGAACTGTCAGAGGAAGCTTGTCATCAATTTAGCCATGGCTTTCTTCGAATTAAATGCCACAGATTTTGATGTAATGTGTAAATGTGAAGTGACTTTAAGTGAAGTGCAGCAAGTATTGGCCAACATATTTATTAATAATTACTGCAAAGTTCAAAATGAAAAGCATACATTGAAAGACAAAAATAAAACCCATCGAAAGTGTTCCAAGTTTAAAAAATAGGCTGCTGTGCTCTCCAAGCTGTGAATTCCTCATCCTTTTTAGTTGTACAGCCTATCTAACCCCTTGTGTATGTATAAGTGGATATTACAGTGATAAGCTATAGTGAATAGTGTCATTTCATTCTGAATCAACATCAGTGGATATAGTGAGAAACTACAGTGAATAGTGTCATTTCATTCTGAATCAGCATTAGTGGATACAATGAGAAATTACAGTGAATAGTGTCATTTCATTCTGAATCAGCATCAGTGGATACAATGAGAAATTACAGTGAATAGTGTCATTTCATTCTGAATCAGGATCAGTGGATACAGTGAGAAATTACAGTGAAGAGTGTCATTTCATTCTGAATCAACATCAGTGGATACAATGAGAAATTACAGTGAATAGTGTCATTTCATTCTGAATCAGCATCAGTGGATACAATGAGAAATTACAGTGAATAGTGTCATTTCATTCTGAATCAACATCAGTGGATACAATGAGAAATTACAGTGAATAGTGTCATTTCATTCTGAATCAGCATCATTGGATACAATGAGAAATTACAGTGAATAGTGTCATTTCATTCTGAATCAGCATCAGTGGATACAGTGAGAAATTACAGTGAATAGTGTAATTTCATTCTGAATCAACATCATTGAATATAGTGAGAAATTAAGTGAATAGTGCCATTTCATTCTGAATCAGCATCAGTGGATACAGTGAGAAATTACAGTGAATAGTGTCATTTCATTCTGAATCAACATCAGTGGATACAATGAGAAATTACAGTGAATAGTGTCATTTCATTCTGAATCAGCATCAGTGGATACAATGAGAAATTACAGTGAATAGTGTCATTTCATTCTGAATCAACATCATTGAATATAGTGAGAAATTACAGTGAATAGTGTCATTTCATTCTGAATCAGCATCAGTGGATACAGTGAGAAATTACAGTGAATAGTGTCATTTCATTCTGAATCAGCATCAGTGGATACAGTCAGAAATTACAGTGAATAGTGAGAAACTACAGTGAATAGTGTCATTTCATTCTGAATCAACATAAGTGAATACAGTGAGAAACTACAGTGAATAGTGTCATTTCATTCTGATTCAGCATCAGTGGATACAGAGAGATATATAGAATAGTGTCATTTCATTCTGAATCAGTATCAGTGGATAAAGTGGGGAAACTACAGTGAATACTGCCATTTCATTCTGAATTAGCATCAGTGGGCACAGTGTTAAACTGTACGTAGTAAATAGCTAGCTTTATTTTCAACCACTCTCAGTGAATACAGTGACAAAGTTTAGTGACTAGGAAGACAGGACTCCATATTATATAATTTCCAGTTGCTGATGAAATCTATTTGTATAATCCAGGTAAGATTTCCTAAATCCTGAAGTAGCAGCTATTCAGTATTATATCACTGCCTTCTATTTCCTCACAAATCTGAATTTTACAAGAGTTAATTGGTCAATTGCCAACATTCATATATAAAAACATATAGGCCTAAGCCTAATATGATAATAACATATTGAAGCTTTTAATTAGTTTTCTTTTATTATTGGTGTATATGTAGATATATTTTTATGTTACTGAATGTCCTATGTTCATTTATGTAGTGTAAGGAACTTTATTATTTATTGTTTTATTGAGAATTTTGTTAAAATAATCTCATCGATGCCGTATTTATTTTAACTCATTGCAATCTACGAAAGCCCTCTCCTGGCCGCCATCTTGGATGCCAGTGTCAGGTCCGGTAATATAGGAGGTCCTGAGTGAGCATGCTCGTGACTCCGGGGCAGTGTTGCCAATTCAGCGGTTTTCCCGCTAAATCTAGCTTTTTTGGATAACCATCTCGCTTGTAAAATTATATTATCCCGCTTAGCGGAAATACTAGCGGTTTTTAATCTTTAAAATTTCTGAAATGAAATTCATATTAGCATTATAGGCGGCTTTCATAATTACATTTAATTCGTTCAATGTGTGTTCTGTAAAATAATGGATGTGTTAATGCAGTGATAATTCCATATTATATATGTTACCGTTAAAACCCGAAATCCGTCAAAACCAGTTTCAACTATTAAAAACTAGTTTAACCTTCCTATTGTGAATGGGTCTAATTGACCCATTGCATTTACTAAAATTAACACAAAACCTACAAAAACAGCGATAATGTGACAGGGCTTTGAGTAATCCTAAAAAAACATCATTAGGAATATTTCCTATTACTTTTAGCCACAAAAATATAGTACTTCGTCATATTTTTCACTTTGACACATCTATTGTGTTTAGGTCATTTGGACCCAGTCACGGATTTTGATTTTAATTATGAGTTACGTACTGTTGTTGTGTTCCGATACACACTCTCACACACACACACACACACACACACACACACACACTCTCACACATTCACTCTTACACACACACTCTCACACTCTTGCACAATCTCACTCACTCACTCACTCACACTGATATTAGCCGGTGTATACAGATCTGCTGGATAATCACTTCAGTATGTATAGTAGACCTGCTTTCTGTGCAACAGTATCACTTCAATTTTTTCATACTACTAGTAGGTTTCTCAGGTTTGATAACAAATCAGTCCGACCAGTTAGATGACGTCATGATAAATTGGCTGCTATTATATCTTTCTTCTACTTGTCAAAAATGTTCTTACCCTACCAAGATGTCACAGTATATGAGCAGTTGGTGCCATTTTGAGACAAATGTCCCTTCCGCCAGTACACACTTTCAAAATCCAGAGGCAAGTATGGTATAAAATTGTGATATAAAAACAGCATAATATGTTTGCGCAGCAGAAGTGTGCAAAGCAAAGCCAGAAAGTGGACCACGAGAAACAAACCAAGGCAGAAATGTTGGTAGCATTGAAAAGACTGATCAAAACATCACCATGAACAATTTTTTTACCAATGTATGGGACCGGTGCCCACTCAGCATCGTGATGCACTTGGTGATTTATGATAGGTAGCGAAATCCGGTTACGCAAACCAGCTATAACGGCTGGGGGGCTCATCATGCTAACCACACGATACCTCCATTCTGGTTGGATGATCGTTCACCTCTGCTTAGGCATGTGGCCGTGAGGCCAGCAGTCGGCTGGTCGGTCTTGGCCCTTCGTGGGCTGTAGCACCACAGATTATTATATTTTGGCCGAGGAACTTCTCAAAAGGAATCTAACGTTAGTCAGAACTCTGAGAAAAAACAAACCATAAGATATGCAGCTGAACTGCACGAGACCAGGGTGTCCAACCATTTTCGGATTTCAGATCGACGTAACTTTGGTGTCGTATGTGTCTTAGAAGAATAAATCAGTGATTTTGCTGTCCACAGTGCATCACTTCTGCAGTCTATCTTCAGAAGAACACAGAACGCCTGAAATCATATTATATTACAACAAAACGAAGGGCGGAATTGACACCACGGATAAACGTGCCAGTACCTACTCTTGCAAAATTAGCACAAGTAATGCAAGAAAAAAAAAGATGACAAGAAGCCTGCCTCAGAAGATAAAACTAAGAAGAAAGTGCAACAAAAAGAAATGTAGACTGAAGAAAGACCAAAGCGTGCAAAGCGTTCCTCTGCCAAGATGCAAACATTTTAGGCCTATTCCAACATTTGCATAGACTAAATTGGTAATTATTTTGTGTTCACACATTGGAAAATAGGATATTATATGCTTTTTTGAATCAAGGCTTAAATAAAAGAATATTTTTACTGTTATATCCATTTTTCAAATCCTGGGTCAAACTGACCAATTCACAACATGTGTGACAAAGTTTCGAACATAATAGGAAGGTTAAGCAAATAAAGATAGAAAGTGAGTTTTCGTATGATCTAGAATCAGTGTCAGGTTAGTTTTGGTTTGTTTAGGTTTTTGTTTGGCAAAAGCCTAAACAAAACCTAAACAAACCAAACCTAACCTGTCACTAATTCTAGACCTTACGAAAATTCGCTTTCTATCTATCTATATTTTAAAACTAGTTTTTACTAGTTGAAACTGGTTTTATCGAATTTTGGGTTTTAACGGTAACATATATCGTGCAATAAAAATTTAAATATGTTGTGTCTGTGATAAAAGTGTTCAAAATTGCTTTATAGCGCCACATTGGCAATGATAATAGTGAGCAAAATTCGTTACATTGACGGTGGATGCTCTATCTTGACCATTATTATTACTACTACTACTATTATTATTATTATTATTATTATTATTATTATTGAATAATAAGTAAACATTAAAATCTAGAGATATTTGTTAGAAAATCGCGGGTTTTCGAAAGCCATCTACCGGGAATATACGAACAACTGTTGGCAACACTGAGTTTAAGTGTGCAGGGTCCAGTACTCCAGGAGCAACGAGTGGAAACGTACGGAAAACAGGCGCGGATCTAGATTTTAATAATGGGGGGGGGGGGCTAATTACCATTAAGTACGAGAAAAATTCGGGCTAATAATAATTGAGGGGCTGGGTGCAAGAAGAGCATTTTAGGGGATGTGCCCTTTTTGAGTAAAACGCTTTATTGTGTTCTCTGATCTGTTATGCATATGATCACAAAGTTGTAGTTCAATACTGTGATCATGGAGGTCAAGAGTACCGGTACCCAAAATGTAAAGGCGTGCATAGATAACATTACGGTTTGAATTTTCAACATCAATTTTCTCAAAACTTGCATTTGAGAGAAGTGCCTTTCTTGCACCCAACCCCTCAATTAACATATGAATACAGTAGTATAATCATAACACAGAACAATGGAATTAAAAACAAATAAATAAACCACAACAATATTGTCACTCTTAGGTTCTAAGTCTTCAGTTAGTTCTAATTCTAAAGGAAATGGTGACTGCAATGGAAAGTCGATTAAATCTTACTTACAGTTTAACGTAGCTGAAGTCGTCTGGGATGTTTTCTTGCGAAAAGTTCTATGACTTCGTCCGGACTTACGTCAATGTTACGATGAATGTTGAGCAATACCAAACCATTCAGTCTGTCCTGGTTCATCGCCGATCTGAGGTAGGTTTTCACACGTCTCAGTGTTGAGAATGACCGTTCCGTGGTGCAAGTTGTCACTGGCATGATACATAATATGGTGAGCAGCTCTCTTATATTGGGGTAGAAATTATTCCTAGTATGCAGCAAAGCTTCTATAGCCGTGTCTGTTTTTTTTTTGTTGCTCCTTCCAAAATTGAAACCACAAATGTAGCTCTCCTCTAAGCTCTAGAATAGTTCCTGACAGATCCTGCTCATAAATCGTTGCAGCTTGTAGGATGACATCGATATTTTTATCAGGATCGTGTAAAAAGTTAGGAATCAAAGATTGGAGTTTAATTACATGACTGTGCCTAGCAGGCGAAAATCGTACTGACAAGTCGCTTAGAAGGTGATCAAGAAAAGGAAGAAATACATTGAGGCGGTAATAATCTTTAGGAGACTTAGACGTAACATTATTGCGATGGACTTGTCTGGATGCAACTCGAGGTACATTTACTTCTACGTCTACAGATTAAGCCAATGTAACAGCCTTCTCAAAAAGAAAATTATAAGTGTTATTATCTCGGCAGGCCTGAAGAGTATTCATGACACATTCAACCATCTGGTAGCACTGACATAGTTCGAGATTTGGGCTCTGTAGCTTCCGCGAAAAACACAGTGTTATTCCAAATATTTCTGCTAAAATATGCAATGAAATTATGAATTCGAATTTTAGAATTGAGTTAAGCATCAAATGTGCCTTTGTACCATAGGATCCAAAATCTTCCAGGAATGATATAACTGCGGAGAAAATGTCTAAAAATTGTAACACTGCGTCATGCCGTTCAATCCATCTTGTTTCACACAAGGTCTTTAGTTTAGTTTTCTTGTGTTCAGGGCATATTTGACTAATTTTTTCTTTCATCATGATTGACCGCTTGCTAGACTCCCTAACATATTTTGCTATTTCAGCTACTGTGTCTACAGTTTGTCTAACACTGGGAACAGAGCACGATTTTGAAAGTGACAAATTTAGGCAATGTGAGGCACAGTGCATATAGTATGCGAGAGGCTGCTCTCTTAAAATTCGCGCTTGGTCACCGCGAAACTTCCCCGACATATTAGCACCGCCGTCATAACCCTGTCCGCGAAGATTCGAAATGTTTAGACCTAAGTCCCACAGTTCACTTAAAACAACTTTTGACAGTGCCTCTCAACTTAGATCTTGCACCACTACGAATCTAAAAAATTCCTCATGCAAGTAACACTTTTCTCGGTCTACGAATCGCATACATAATGATAGTTGCTCATTGGAACCGATGTCGGTTGTTTCATCTACTATGATAGAGAAATATTTACTTTGGTTAACCTCTTCAACAATTTTCTTTTCAATAATGGTGCCACAACAGTTTATGAGATCGTTTTGCGTTGTTTTACTTGTTAGAGAAGAGTTTTTGGGGGCATTTTTAAGATGACTATGCAGAATCTGATCACCGGCATCAACGCGATATTTTAGAAGCTCCCTAAAATTACCTTCGTTTTGATTTTCGCTTTCCAAGTCAATCGCACCATCATCCCTGTGTCCTCTTAATGGAATATTTTGTCGGCCGCACAAAATAATTGTTTTTACTATTGGAACAAGTTTCATCCTGTTTTCGCGCACTGTTTCTAACATTTCATTATTCAATTGAACCAGAACGTTCTCTACCTTACCTTCAAACACTCGTTTAAAGTTGTCACATTTTAAGAGAGCAGTTTTGTGATAACTGTTCTCTGAATGTCTCTGAATATTTCAGAGGCCTTTTTGAATTTTCTTAGAAGTTTCGTAATTAAATTCTGTAACGTGACTTTGCTTCGCCCTCGCACACGTGACAGAACACACCTTCATCCTTCTTACTGGAGAGCCATGGAAATCTTTTAAGCCACGCACGCTGAAATTGTCTAGACTGTCCCGATTCTAGTGTCTTCGGAAATGGATATTTTTCGTCTGGAACCCACGGATTTGTTAGAGCTTTGTATTTTATCTCGTCACTGCATATTTCTTTTTCCACTAAGCAACCAATATCTAATACATTATGAGTCGTCGAACTAGCGTCATCACTTTCACCGCACATAACCGATTCCACTGTTACGGTATTAACAGGCATACGCTTTTCTTCATCAGTTGTATCATTGTCATCCGTACTGCACTTTTCTTTCACTTCACCACACGGCTTCTTGATGAATTGTAAGATATTTGTTTCAAACTTACGTTTCGACATTTTATAATTTCTTATAACCGTTACACTAAATAATTCACCTGTACGGACTGATCTCTTCTCGTCTCAATTAAGAAGTCGAATGTAGTGGCTATTGTAAAGTACGATGACGAAGGTATTGGTAGCGGCCTAGCTACAGTGTGGTAGGGGTGGTTACCGTTAGATTTCCGTTCCGAAGTCCGAGCTATTGTTAAACCCCATGGTAACGACCACAGTCTAATAGATACAGTCACGCAACTCATACGTATAAAATATGCCAACATTTGACAGCTGGCGCGACAGTAGCCCTCTAGCGGTAGGCAAGTTAAAAGTGTGCACACGACATATGATAACACATCAGAAAACGGGTTTTGCGTAATTTATTTTATATTTTTATGCTATACAATAAGTGTATATGGTTCTTACTAATTCTACTTTAGAGTCCTGGAAGAATTTCACACGCAGTTAATCTACAAGTTTCAGAAGCTGGGAATAAACGTAATTCTTTCTGCTCCTTACAACTGAATCATGGCCCTGATCACGTATCATGATTTGAAATAATATAATTGTTTGTACGTGGACGGTTAATTCAATTCATTCCTAAATATATTTATAAACCATTGGAATTCTATATTTCCTGTGAGAAGAGTCAAAATTGTAGGGCATATCTCGTAGGGTACATCGCGTGGTGAACTCCTCTCCCTATTTCCTGATATATTAACTATTTTCCATACCGCAAATTGGGGTAAACTCGGCCGCTGAGGTAAACTTAAAAATAAAAAAGGGGAAGATCTAAACCTTAATTTGACAGATATTGATTTATGAAGTTCATTATTTTTCAATTTTTTATTAATATTTTGAGTCGCTAATAGTGCTGATATTATGGTTTAAATTTTTATGGAAAGTTTACCGCATTTTACATTACATTTCCAGTTTTCACACATAAGCTTAATTTTAACTTACCCTACCTATATAATACGTAATTTACATGCACTTACTGTTATTATGACGTAGGTGAGAACAAATGAATACACAACTTTGTTGAAAAATTTGTAACTTCAATTAACTCAGAAAATGTAGGCCTAATTTTATTTTCAGAGCAGAAGTGGTGTAAGTCAAAAATGGGTAATGAGGGTTAAAGTAAACATTCTGTAAAATACAGCGCAAAGTAGCTGTTAATATTGAATTCATTTAAACTATTAGTAGTCAGTGAATAGCACGAAGGATATATTAATTGCTACTTTGCCCTGTATTTTACAGAATTTTTACTTTATACCTCATTACCTAATTTTGACTTATACCACTTCTGCTCTGAACGGCTCAAATAATCACTGGTAATATAAAATCAACACCAATAACAGTAATGCAAATTATTACAGAAAAGATTGCTTTTTATATTAAATTTAAAAAGGTTCTTTTATTTCTTGAGAACTTAATACGTCTGCCACATGAATCTACACCAACACATCAGAAATTTATCGACACAGTCTGGATTTATTCAAGAAGTGAATATTTTGCAAAAGGATTATAATACGCCATGAATTCTTGAAAAAATTAACACCATAATCCCTACTTGAATGCAATATAACATTCAACTTTTGAAAAATATTTGCATTAAAAACTGTAGATACATTATCCAAAATCGGTACACATTTACACATGATCTTTGCAAAACAATAATATATTGTAACAGGTATTTACTTTGTTATTATTTAAACTCTCCTTCCTGGCATACAAATAGGTAACTGATAACTAATAAATGTTTTATAGAACACAATACGTAGGCTACCTACAGAGTGGATTATAGGTTATGACTGAGTTATGATTTTCTCTTGGTCTGTAGGGAATCTGAAGAACGACAAATTAGGAGATTTAAACTTGTTGTTACTGCAATTTTCGTCATTGCACACATTTCCTTTATTCCGACGCATGATTGAAACGTTATTATAACATCTCGCATACCTTTAAAGCACTTGCTGGCTGTATCAACCCTATGACCAGTGCCTTGCCTGCCGCTTGAGCGCTAGTGTTGGCAAAAAAAGTGTTGAAGTTGCGCGACTGTGTATATTAGACTGTGGTAACGACCCCTAAGGAATGCGACCACTTACCTGATCTATTCACTGCAAACTGTAAAGAGAGTATGTATGCGAAAGTAAAATAGCAAAATAATATGAAGTTTAGAGAGTGAAGAAATCATATAAGTTATATGAATGAAAAAATAATGCTTTGTACATTTTAAATAAAAAAATTCTTTGAATTGATAGGGGGATCTATAGGCCCCCAGACCCCCCCCCCTTGTATCCGCGCCTGACGGAAAACCTGCTCTAAGCACAATTATTATTATTATTATTATTATTATTATTATTATTATTATTATTATTATTATTATTGAATAATAAGCATACATTAAAATCTAGAGATATTGGTTAGAAAATCGCGGGTTTTCGAAAGCCATCTAGCGGGATTATACGAAAACTGTTGGCAACACTGCTCCGGGGATGTATAGCGTTGTAATACATATTGTCGTATAGTCGTGCTTGTGATATAATATTATTTCCAGTAACTTATAAAGAATAATGAGTGAGTTATTTGTTTCAAAATGTTACTCTTTTCATTTGTGAACACTGAAGACTGTTTTGAAAGCTTAATTGTTTAGTGTTGAAATAAATTATTTAGGTTAAGACCTTTGTGTTACGCGCTTATGGGCTCAAGATATGTACGCTAACAATATACATCCAAGAGGTCATGCAGTGAGTGAAAGGGAAATTGTTTCGTGTTCATTGTCGCAATGCATCAAATATGGAAACAAATTGTTGTATAATCGACAAATTGAAGGTAAGGAAATTCCAGACTAACGTTCTGTGAAAAAGAAGACGTAATTAAAGCAGGCCTTTCAAAACCAGTACTGAATATCACTACGAACATAAAAAAGTGTGTAAGAGATTTTAATGTAAAGATTTATGAAAGTGAGTCGTGGCTGTGAGGTTGTAAGACTTTAAACAAACTGTTTTACTGCTCTTGTCTTCTCTTTTCTAATGAAAAGTCCATCTGAGTAGCCAATTTGCAAAACCAGGTATTTGCAAGTTAGACGAATTTTGGCAAATGAGGAAAATTGTGTAAAAACTTATTCACAGATGCTAGAGGCATGATTTCTAGTTTAAATAATGGAGAAAAAATATTTAGTCTGTCTTCCTACAGCTCAGAAATATATGATTAATAGGTAATTAGTTATATTGTATATTAATTTGCAAATAGCAGGTTTTGCAACCGAACAGAGCAGTTAGCAGGATTTGCAACTCTATAGGTAGCCATATTAATGATACATTAGTTTGCAAAACCTGGTATTTGATCAATGTTAACAGTTTATCTGACAAGACTAACTTGGAAACAAACTGACGGTAGAAGAGCACATTCTTATTTTCGTTAAATATCTAAATATTATTAAACACACAAATATTGTACTATAAAAAAGTAAAAAAGGAGAATAGAATACTAATGTTAAAGTTTGAAGGTTTCCTTGTGTACTACTGTTTGTGAAAAGTGCAACACCCAGAAAGAACGGCCCTAACGACCCCAAACTCGGGAGATGTGTAAAACAGAGTACCAAATGTAGTGTGTTCGTACGAGTCCTGCTTCAACTTGTCCTACAGTGATGTCTCATACGTGTTAAGCGCTACCGTGGTGAACGCAGTCTGAGAGCCTGCATTTTTGAGCGGTATTTCGGACAAGTTCCTAGTGTGATACAATATGCGATCTCGTTTCCTACGTATTCAGGACAATCTGAACTTCAACCGCTACATTAGAGAGGTCTTAGAGTCCGAGGTACTGCCCCTCCCTCAGGCAACTCCACATGCCATATTTCAGCAGGAAAATGTCCGGTCACATGTGGCGAGGATTGTGCAAGTCTTCTTCGAAGCACGACGGGTATCACTGCTTTCCTGGCCTGCACGTTCGCCAGACATTTCGCCCATCGAACATGTCTGGGATATGGTTGGTCGGCAACTTATTCGTCGTAGTCCTCCAGCACACACTCTTGACGCTTTGTGGACTCGCATACAAACTGCGTGGAGGGAGATTCCCCAGGAACATATCCAGGAACTCTTTGATTCCATACCACGACGCTTAGAAGCTCTGATTGCAGCGCATGGAGGCTTCACTCCATACTGAAATCTCACGGTCACAGATCAGGTACAGTTCTGTAATTGTAATCCTTTGTGTATTGTCATGTATCTGAACTGTGATATCAATTTCATTTCAGTCACATGTATCCTTCTTGGTGTTGCAATTTCTACAAACATCAATGTGATATAACACTTTACAAAATGTTCGGTTCTTCCTCATCCATGCGTTCGAAGTCCACTACATCCGTATGTTCATCCTCATCTTCACTCAGGTCTGCAACAGAAAGGTCTTGCTGCTGGTTGAACATTTCGGTGTAGAAGGTCCGGTTTGCATTCCGAAACCAGTCCTACCCGAAGTGCAATTCCAGAAGTCTTTCAATGTCCCTGATGTTTGTTTCTTTAAGGATAACACCCATTGGAATGTAGTCCTTTTGGAAATGTTTTCGTTTATTGTTTAAACTTTTGGATTCGTCTTTTCACTGGTACCATTCTCTTCATCATCTATATCTTCTCCCTCAACACTAACAGAGTTACTGAAACAGGATACAACATATCCATCCACACTCATTTGGGCAAAAATCGAAAAAACTGCAAGATAATCACAGTAACCACTTCAAGACTTCAACACACTTAACATAAAAGTTTAGATGTCCCCGATAAAGCGCGGGCAGAAACTCTCAGCTGATGTCTTAAATGCAGCAGTATAACTATACGAGCAAAAAGTAGCTTTATTATCAGCGTCTAATAATATCTTATTCGTTATTTTAGTATGCTCAATGTAATCCTTATGGAGATCGAAATAGCAGCTTTTGCATCCGTAACTCTCAATATGGCCATGTTGTCTCAGTGACATTTAGCAGGTTTTGCAAAAGTAAACATGGCATTGTGCAGTTAGCAGGTATTGCATCCTTACGCTCTCCACACTTAGCAGGTTTTTCAACCGTATGCAATTTTATTTACTACATTTAAAGGGTTTAGAGTTGGATTTGTACCCGAATGTATGGCTGATTACGTAGCTAATGACGAACTGAAACCATGGTTACCATTATCTCATTTTTCATTTTTTTTGACAGTTAGCTGGTTTTGCATCTGGGCTACTCATTTGAAATACCAATGGCTGTGAAGATTTAAATAATATTTATAAGGCAGCCAAGAAACATAACTATTTTTGTAACCATATAATATTTGAAAAAACGACTAAAAATGTTCGAGGAAACTCCAAGGAGAGCCACCGGCGTAACTCGGTCGGCTAAGGTGCTTGCTTGCCGATCCAGAGTTGCAATCGGGCGTGGGTTCGATTCCCGCTTGCGCTGATTACCTGGTTGGGATTTTTCCGAGGTTTTCCCCAACCGTAAGGTAAATATCAGGTATTCTACGGCGAATCCTCGGCCTCATTTCGTCAAATATCATTTCACTATCACCAGTTTCATCAACGCTAAATAACCTCGTAGTTGATACAGCGTCGTTATATAACCAAGTAAAGAAACTCCAAGGATAGTAAACGTGAGTTTATTAATTTTACTTTTTCTGCATAGTCCTAAACTAAGTTTATTAAAACACTTTTCAGTGTGTCTATTATTTGTCGATGTTTTACTAGGTACGTAACGGGGGTTTAGAGTCATAACAAAATTGGCCATTTTGACATATCTACATCATTACTGACTTGGGGAACCAATCTATTTAAGGGGACACTCCACTGAAATTGTCAATTTTTTTTCAGAACCATATTTTTTCAAACAAATTTTGAGGGCATATTTACTAGGTAAAGGACTGACAAAATGTAAACTTTGAACTCACAAATGTTTTTGGCTTTTGATTTTTTAAATATTTTTATAAGTATTTTTCAAACCCAAGTTTTTAGCAGAAGATTTCAATTTTTAAACTTTATTTCTTTTGGTTACATTCACAAGACATAGAGAAACATTTATATGCATTTATTTTATGAAATATCCCATTTATTCATTTTCAAAAATTGTTTTGAGGTTTTGAAAATGTTATTTTTTATATAATTAATGAAAAAAAATATTAATAAAATAAACTATCAGCATTTCTTACAAACTAAATGCATAGAAACATGCAGCCACCTCATAAAAATTTCATCCAGATTGATTAATATTTGGCATAAAAAAAGTTGGTGTTGAATCAAGAAAAATAAACTTACGGAAAAATGGATTTGAAAGTAAAATGAATATTTAAATAACACATATCTGTTAAAATTCTCCTCCGCCACATTCATGTAGTAACTCCAGGGAGCCAACTTTAGAACAAAAAGTTATTAATTTGTAATCAGAAATTTGTTTTTGACAGCTCTTTAAATGCCACGTCCCCCCCACAGCCTTACTTAAAAACAATGTTGAACGTATTTGTAATCAGAATTGAAATACATCCATTTGGGGTATAAAAATATAGGCCTACATTCTAAAGAAGTGAAAGAGTCAATAAAAATATTTTGGAAATTTTTTATGATTTTCAGTGGAATCTCCCCTTAATGACAAAACAACGGAACGTCTATCTTTAATCGTTATGGAGATAGTGTGCTGCGTATCTACAAATGCACGTGATTATTTAATGTCAGAACAACGTATCACCTTATACGTTAATTTGGCTCCATATATAACGCTATGGTGTTGAATGTCAGAACAGCGTATGTGTAGATCCGTTGTTTTGTCTCTAAATGCGTATCCCTTATTTTCAGATACGAAATCATAGTACAGAGTATCTGCATCCTTATATTCACTCACTGTTGGCGTAATCCGTGAAATAAAGGATTTTAAAAATTATTGTTATCCCTAGTGCACTCCAATTATACATATTGTCGACCTGGTTGGCGAGTTGGTATAGCGCTGGCCTTCTATGTCCAAGGTTGCGGGTTCGATCCCGGGCCAGGTCGATGACATTTAAGTGTGCTTAAATGCGACAGGCTCATGTCAATAGATTTACTGGCATGTAAAAGAACTCCTGGAGGACAAAATTCCGGCACATCCGGCGACGCTGATATAACCTCTGAAGTTGCGAGCGTCGTTAAATAAAACATAACATTTAACATTTATACATATTATCGGTACTTTCAGTCATGCAAAGATATCGTTCAATGAACTTGTGCTGAGCAATCGATGTGTTTTTTAGAGGAATAAAAATTCTTGATCTCCTGAAAAATGAAAAATGTGTTACTGAAGAGAATTCAAATTGTTAATTTCCGCAATGCCTTTTAAACATTAAGGATCAATACTGAAGCCTGCAATGGTAAGATTATATACCGGTAATGTTGTTTCATTACTCGTCGTTAATATTCACTTTTAGAATTTTGATAGAATCAACAGATGTCAAGTGCGTTATAATTGCTTATAAACCATTTTACTTAAAAATTAGTCACTACGTACCTACTTCAAATCAAAATTATCCCTTTATGCACATTCAGAAAATTACGGCCATAGGCAGTTCCATAATCTGAAAGTTCAGAATATCTACCAAAGGCAAATCACTTGCTGGAAGGTCGTTAAACCAAAAGATTGCTCAAAATGTATAAGGAAATGCAATTTCAAATTTATCTACCAATTCATGAAGAATTTTGGAATTTAAATGACACAGATGATCAGCTTTTAACCAAAGATAGATGGTGAAAAATGGCAAGTTTGTCAGGCATAGTTTCTTGCAACACTCGATTTGCCTGAATCGTTCATACATGAAATACTGTATGTATAAAAGGAATGAACATTATATAATTTCAAGAGATCAAAGAGGACAGCACAAACCAGCTTGGCTAAGTCAGATGTTGTAATGGAAGGAATTACATTTCATATTAATGATTTTCCAAAAATATCACATTATGCCTGAAAATATTCAGAGAAAGAGTACTTGCCTCATTAGTTAAATCATACGAAAATGTTCAAACTGTACGTTGAAAAATGTGAAAATGATGGCATAACTACTGAAAGGAATAATTTTTTATCGAAATATATTCACAACATAGAATTTAACTTGCCCTTCCATTTGCCTAAAATGATTTGTGCGATACAGGCTACAGATTTTCTCATATGAATGCCACAGACAACGAAATTCACCGTCAAGATCAGGATGCTCACAATGAACAGAAATGTTTAGCCAGGGCTAGAAAAGACAACATTGAGGCGGAAGCTGCAACTGGAAAATCTTGTCTGCTACTGTCCCAAAACAGATGCTAAAGCACTATTTTATGGGCGAAGATTGGCTGTGTACAACTTAACTGTATACTATACAACTTCTGTAGAGAAGTTGCATGCTATGTGGAGTGAAAGAACTGCCAAACGTGGATCTGCAGAAGTTGCTTCATGTCTTTTTAATTTCCTACAAAAAATGCAGATGGTAAGGAATGGAATTCCTTTTTCAACACATGCGGTGGACAAACCAGAAATGTAAATATGTCTGTTATGTTTCTGCATGCTGTTGGGCATCTTGACATCCCTTTAATCAATTATATGTCCTTTGAGTCAGGCCACATATAGAGTACGACTCTGATCATGTCTCAGTACAGAAAAGAACAAAATTATTTCACATCGGGATGAGTCACTATTGTCAGAAAGACAAACAAAAAATACCATATAATTGAAATTCAGCATGTACCGAATTTTTCAGAACTGAGGCGCCACATGAGAAAGGACAGAAAAGTTTTCAGTGATGTAAATAATGTCAATTGGCTCATGATGGCCTGGTTTCAGTACAGGAAAGAAGACTCAGAACACACTTATTTTAAATACAGCAACAGGACTTCACAAGAATTTGAGTTTAGAAGAATACTAATCCGCAGAACTAAAACAAGAATGCGAGTTTCTTTCACACTTCCGCCTTCGTTTTCTCTCCAGCTCCTATTCAGAAACAAACACTTAAAGATCTTCTGGATCTACGCAATATGAGGATTTTTCCTGACCAGTATCGTCACAATGCTATAAGTAATTAATAAATGATGTTACAGACGGGAAAGAAGCGAAAGTTAATGATGATGATAATCAGCATTGTGATGCACTTGGAGAGCTATGATAAATAGAGAAATCCGGTTAAGAAAGCCAGCTATAACGGCTAGTAGGGGGACCATCGTGCTAATCACACGATACCTCTATTTTAGTTAGATTCCACCTCTGCTTAAGCATCTGTGCTTGAGGCCAGCAGCTGGCTGGTCTGTCTGGACCCTTAAAATGCTGTAGCGCTACGAATTATATTATTATTATTATTATTATTATTATTATTATTATTATTATTATTATTATTATTATTATTATCATCACTGAGAATTATTCCTTCTTCAGTATAACAATTTTTTACTATTGTTTCAGTAATACAGGTTTGTGTAAAAGTCATTGCACTTTGTTACGGTAAATTATGGTATATTGCCATCAGTTTATTATATTATTTTGGCATATTATCCAGCACCTTGCTAATCAATATTAGAAGAAAGACTTATAAAACTGTTTGTTTCACAATAATTAGATGTAATTACACAATAATATATAAATACTTCAGTGCATTGTTTCTATTGTCATTAATATTAAAATCAAGTGTAACTTACTAAAATAACAATTTATTTAAAGTCAAAACAACGTATCTACAACACAGTCTTTTTTTTTTCTTATGTAACACTTAGCTTAAAGACAAAAAAATTGTTGAGCGGATGTGAACATATTCTAATAACAATGAGTTATCACATATGTCGCACACAATAACATAGGCGGTAACAGTGATAGTGTTTCAGTTGTTGCAAAACTTCTTTTGCATTTATCTCAAGACATGAATTTTGTAGATACGTCGTTATGACTCTAAACCCCCGGTAATATACTTGTAAATTCGTATTAGCAAGGAAGATATATGCAGTGTTTATACTACATGATACAATTATATTCGGTATATACGCTATGCTGGATACAGATATGGGAAATTCCATTTTCAAACTATATTAGCTGGGTTACATACCCCAGTCTGAAAACCAGGCTATCCCACTGATTAGAGGCCCGCACATATGCAAATTATACAAAGAAGCATCTTGAACAATGCCTACAGGACATCAGGACAGGACTAAGAACACAGAGGGATGCTTCACAATATTACGCCCAGGAGTACGATTAAGCTAAAATTGAAAGTCAAATATCAGAAGCGTTCTGGATGACCAACAATATTCACCCTGGAAGAAGAAAAAGTGGTTGCTGCACATTTGCTGAAAACGGCAGAGATCAGTATACACGTTGACAACACTTCAGAGGAATCGACAGGACTGATGTGACACTGCAAGAAAGGGATTTTATCATTGTACAACTGCAATATGAAATGTATTTGTGTCCTGGACGTGTGGTAAAACTCCCAAAAAATGAAGAATCAGACGTAACTGTGAACTGCATGATGCAGAAGAAGAAATCGTGGAAGTGGCCAAACGAAAATAACTTACAATTGGAGTGACATAAAACAAAATATTGAACCACCAAAAAGATTGGAAAAAGGCGTTTGTTGTTTGTCCCTCAGTTGATACAGAAAATCTGTTTCTTCCTTAAATGGGTATGCCAGCTAGATAACATAAATCTCACAATTTTTTTTATAATACTGTTCTCAATTTCTATAAATAAATAAGAAAGTAGGTGATTGTAATATTTTTGTCTTTTATTTAGTCTTTCTGTAACATGTAGGTACTTAAAATTGGGTTACTTTGGCTCAAGACGTGTTAAAGCCTTGATCATTATGATATATGTTGACTGGATTAAAGTTGCCCCATTTAAAGGCAACATTAGCCCAAATATTAGAAAAAGAAACAATAATATTTAAAATCTAGTAATATGTTTGTGACTGGTTGACATCTTAGGAACCCCAGCGGTTAAAATGAACAATTTCAAATTAACTGCATAAAATACAGCACTAAACTATACTCCACGGTAAAAGTGGGCTAAAGTTGCCCCACTGGACGGTACATATAATTGAACATTATTACAATGTACTACATGTACTTTTAACGCGTATGCTATATATAGGATAGGCTACCGATTTTTGTATAGTCAACTACCCAAAGACAGGTTTGGGCCTCACAAACGATACCAACAAAGGAACTTACTACTTATGATACAACTAAGCCAGGAGATAATGAGATAGGTTGGCCAGTTGTGTAAGTTTATGTCCTCAAACACGAATGTTCTAATTACGTACTTGAAGTATATTTATTTCAATCCCACTTAAAGCCTGTTAACTGTTGAGAGAATGAACATGATTCCTGTCATATCCATGTGCTGTAGATATCACTAATTTGTAATTCGCCTTTGCACAGCTGTTTTGCAGTGGAGAGCTGGTAGTAGTATTTTGTCAGCAAGAGCCATGAGCCACTCTCCGCTGCTCTATGGAGAGTTCAGTTGTCCAGTCCTGGCTTAGAGTCGGCTTCCTGCTTGATCCACGTAAGCTTACAGTTAACATACCTGGGGATGTGTGTGTAGATTTAACAGTAGATTATATCGTGGACAAACTTATAATCATAAATTTAAGTCTTACTGGAGCTTATGAATATGTTGAGATATTGGTAAGACACAATATCTATATGGTAGGCGTACCTGCTCAAAATATAGTTGCTTCCATAAGGATATCATTGATGACAAAATTGGATTCAGCAAGCTTTAGTACGATGTAATGTGTGAAAATCTCTCTTATTACAGCTTTGGGAAAATAATAATAGCTATACTGGTACCTCGAAACAGAAACTGAATTATTAACAGAAATGGGTACTTGTTTCAACAACTTATGGACAAAGTTAAGGGATTTTTAGAATAACTATAAATAGGTGAAATATTACAAATTTGTTCCTTTGATGCAAATTCTGCATTATTAATCTACCTTCAGTCGATGATTTCCTTAAAAGACGTAGGTAACAGTTCTAAATTGAGTGAAAAAAATTATACATGCTCTCATTTGTTCCGCAGTATATAACTTTTACGAAAATATAGCTATACGAAATAATTTCCCTTTTCTATGAGTATTTCTGTTTCCTAATTAGTTATTCCTGTTTTATAACTGCATATTACTAGTATATTTTTGCCATTTTCTAAAAAAAAAAAACTAACATATTTTTTTTAAGCGGTGTTTCATTTACTTTGTCTCTAACCATATTTAAACGTCCTATTATTAATTTCTTTCCACGTGAAGGTATTTTGTAGACATATCGGAAATAACACAAAACTTCGCTGAAATGTGAAAGAAAAGGAGTTGTTGCTAAACTGGACATTAAGCGTGGAAGATTTTAGCCATGCTGTTATGACGCTAACCAAATATAATGTCGCAAATATATTGGCATGATGGTTTACCTTTGCCATTCATACCAGGAGAAATTTGATTTATTTGCATTGTTCTCAATGTTACTGAGAAGTAATGCCACTGTTAGTGAGAAAAATTAGATAAGATTTGATAAGGACATCGGTTAGTTTGGAGCCCCACAGTAAGGATAGAGTTAGGGGAATTAAATGGCATAGCTAGATGAGTCAGACCTAGTCAGATGATGGAGAAAAGACCTTTGGGGAGGCCGAGACGTAGATGGGAAGATAATATTAAAATGGATTTGAGGCAGGTGGGATATGGTAGGGACTGGATTAATCTTACTCAGAATAGGGACCAATGTTGGGCTTATGTGAGGGCGGCAATGAACCTCCGGGTTCCTTAAAAGCCAGTAAGTAAGTAAGTAAGCTAGATGAGTCAGTGATAAGGTTAGGTAGATTAGGTTTTGAAATGTTATGTTTTATTTAACGACGCTCGCAACTGCAGAGGTTATATCAGCGTCGCCAGATGTGCCGGAATTTTGTCCCGCAGGAGTTCTTTTACATGCCAGTAAATCTACTGACATGAGCACACTTAAATGCCATCGACCTGGCCCGGAATCGAACCTGCAACCTTGGGCATAGAAGGCCAGCGCTATACCAACTCGCCAACCATGTCGACTACTATGTTTTGATGAGGAGATAGATTAATGATAAGTAGTCCAACTGTAAATGCTAACATGAGGTAGGGTTTGACTGGGAAATAGAATAATGACAGACACTTTCCGCAAAAATGGGACACATGTGAATGTCAAACCTATTATCCAGTGGTTATAATATTTTTTTGTTTTCCAAAATTATTCCTTAAGAATATAATGATATTCCTTGGGTCATATGATATTTCTTCTTCATTTCGCAGTGATAATATGTTATATCTTTGAAGACAGCATTTCCTTCTGGTACATTAATAAAATCGTCACAATGCATGTTGAACCTTAAACTTGACTAATGGGGTCAACTCTTAAAAGCAGAGTCACGAATTTTACTATAATGCTTTTTACGCGACTCAGTTCACACGTTTCATCTTTTGTGTGGTTACAATTTTTTCTTATTTCACGTTAGGTATCGTAAAACATTAAAATCAGGGTTATTTCGTGTTAATTCAACAAATATTCTTTCAAAAAGTCATCCCATCATCTCAGATCATCTTCAGATTTGGTGAGCATGTTTCATACCTGAGCTATGAACATAACCAAAATATTTATTTTACCTGTTGCACTATTTCTTTGTTACACCATGAAACATATAAAAGTGGCATGTACAAATATAGTTTATGAGACTCTTCCTAAGAAAAATTGCTGTAGAAATTGAGTGGCATATGCACAAAATATATAGTTTATGAGACTGTCCCTAAAGAAACATTGCTATAGAAATTGAACAACTACACATAGGAATATGATTCTTGTGTTTAAAATGTCTGTAGATCATTGAAAATTTTAAAATTAAGGTAAAAGCAGGTGAATCGGTTATATTTTCAGTAAAATGGCTATGACATAATATATGAGTATATTTGGAAAATTATGGCATCAAATGAAAGACTCACTTCTGTATTTTATGTTCAATTACTCTTTGTTCCACAAGCTTCAACGCAATTCTAAACAATAGGGCTTAGCCCTTCAGTATTCGCGTGGATTACAGTAGTAATCCATTGATATTTAATTGTGTATTACGTCACCGCCTGTAGAACTGCGTCACAATCTTAGTGAGGCATTACTGGTGTTTAGACGTATTTGTCGCAACGCTTTGCAAAGTTATACGGAGTTTTATCAAATGTTACACAATTTTTCCGAGTGGATTACCATTGTAATCCACGCGAGTACTGACGTCATGAGATAAGTGAAATTGTTTTTATATGGTTATGAGTGATGCAATGCAGTAACTTTATGAAAAAATGTGTTACATCGTTCCATCCTCTTTGTAGTTGGCTCCAATGGGTACGGAAACTAGAAACAACATTTGCAAATGACTAGATGAAGATATGGATTATGGCATTGAAAATGAAAGTGATGATGAAAGCAACAGGAAAGTTCTTTTGAATGAAGTTCAAGATTCTAATTCAGAACCAGACGATGATGATGATGATGATGATGATGATGATGAAAGACTAATATCTATAAATGATGGAAACTGCTATACGGGTAGAAATAAGACGATTTGGCGGGAAGTGCTAGTAGCGCAATGTGGGAGAAGACGAGCACAAAATATAGGATAGTGATTCATTTACTGGGCCCTAAAAGAGCTGCAAAAAATGCGCGGACACACACAGAGTGTTTTGACTGCTTTATTGATCAGCCAATAATCAATGCAGTTATTGTAAGGTGTTCTAATATTTATTTTGAAAGAATGAAGCGTAATTACGGACGTGACAGAGATTGCAAATTAACAAATGACGCTGAAATTCTTGCATTCGTGGGTATTTTGTATTTTGCTAGCGCCTTGAAATCGGGAAGACTGAACGTAAGAGAAGTATGGGATAAAAATGACACAGGAATAGAGTCAATTTATCTGACTGACCTACACTAGATTCTAATTTTTGTTACGATGTCTACGCTTTGATAACATATATGACAAGCAGGAAAGGAAAGTAATTGATAAACTGGCTGCTATACGTGAAGTGTTCGAGTTATTTGTTCAGAAGTCACAAAGGTGCTACATTCCAAGCGCATATGTAACTATAGACGAGCAGTTGGTTGCTTTCAGAGGACGATGTTCCATGAAAGTGTATATACCTACTAAACCAGCAAAATATCGGATCAAAATTTTTGCTGTGGTGGATGTGAACACATATTACACTCATAACTTAGAAATTTATGCTAGTATTCAACCAGATGGTCCATTTCACCAAAGTAACAGTGCACATGCAGTGATGAAGAGGCTGGTTCATCCCATCAAAGGAACAGGAAGAATTGTGACCACCGATAACTGGTTCACGAGCATACCTCTGTGTTTAGATCTTCTAGAAAATGACAAAATTACACTTATAGGAACCTTGCAAAAATAAAAAACAAAACAAAAGAGAAATCCCTCCTCATTTCACAACTACTCAAGACAGGCAAGTTAACAGTACAGATGCCTCAAACTAGCAAGCTGCCTCGTTCGCGCAGGCGCATAGAGCACTTCTCCCCTACCACTGTCCGCCTACTGCTGTGCACTGTGGACTAGAACGGTACAGCTCAGTTCTAATAACAGTTGAGAAGGCTGCATAGGGAGGGTACATCTTGAATACATTGTCAAGAGGTCAACTTTTCAGATAATATGACTATACCTGGGTATCGGAGCCTAGGTGGGCCCCCTCCGTTAGCTCTACTACTTCCCCTCTCCAGGCAGCTTCCTAGTTTGAGGCATCTGTACATTGTTTGGGTTCAATGAAAGCTGCACAATTATTTCGTATGTACCTAAGAAAAACAAAACAGTGTTAGCATTATCACCCATGCATTATGATAAGGCAATGGATGAGGAAACGGGAGGAAGCCAGAAACCTGAAATAATATCATTCTATAATAGAACTAAATGTGCTGTGGATGTCCTGAAACAGTTATGCTCAGCCTATGATGTAAGCAGAAATTCACGACACTGGCCACTATTTTCTTTGATTTACTAAACATAGCAGGTGTCAATGCTCTTGTTGTTTATTCTGCAGATCCAAAAAAAAAAAAGTCTACGGAAAAACTTCCTAAAAACACTTGCTCTGGACCTAATGAAGTCTCTAATTTCCGAGTGTATAACCCCGTACAGACAATTCCAATAGAAATAAAGAGAAGAGGAGAGCAACTGTTAGGCTTTACACGAACAGACCAAGAAGAAACAACACGGCCAGAAGGTATTGGCAGGTGCTACATGTGTGGTAGAACAAGAAACAAGAGCACAAGTCAATCTTGTACCCAGTGCTTGAAGAGAATTTGTCCTACTCATTCAGATGTAATTTGTTTGAACTGTATAGAAGAAATGCATAGGCCTACTTAGATAATTGAATCAGATGTAGATTAGGCTATCATGTGCGTAAAGTCTGAACTGCAAAAATAGAAATGAAAGTACATCAATTTCCTTCTTATATTACACAAAAACATCTGTAAAATATAGTAAGTGAATTGGGAATGATTGTTACATTCTTGAATTTTTTCATTGATACACCCCTGAGTGAGGTATTTAGTTATCAAATATGACGTAACAAAGGTCAGCAGTAGTGAACTTGCGTTTCCTGCGGGAGAGATTACATCAAAAGTTCAGGTGACCTTCAAACAGCGAGTGAGCAACAATGCTAGATATCCTACATAATTATGATGATAATGAACTAACTCATAACTATGGTGCAACAATAAATTATGACTCAAAGACACGTCCAGTTTGGAAACATTATGCAAATATGTCACTTGAATGCAATTTATATATTATATATTTTATTATTATTATTATTATTATTATTATTATTATTATTATTATTATTATTATTTATATTTAATACATTCCGTAATGCGTAAAATAACAATTCTCATTACTGTTATAACTGAAAAGAATATTATTTCTTAACATTTAAATCTAATCGCAATATTTAAACCATGTCTGTAATCCAGGTGAGTACTGGTGTTACGAAACTTAACGCGAGTAACGAAGGGTTAAGTATGTAAGTGCAATTTAACCGCTTTGCCTACCTCGGTAGGTCGAAGCGGATAGTGAGGAGGATGAAAAGGATTAAAAAAAATAATAGTAAAATTGTTATTAACATTCATCATAAAGAAATTACATACCCATACTTCACAACTGCATAAAATATCACTATATGCCTATAGGCATTTACCACAAATGAATGTTTTTTTTTTCTCTCTTCTGCTCTCACACAAATTTCAGGTTACTATTCACTTTTCACTTGACATTGAATCCAACCATTTTTAGAGGACTTTGAGTCGGAGCAGCTCCAATTACAAACTGACAACTCATTTTCATTTTCTTCATATCTTTATCCATCTTCATTGGCACTTTGCTCTGCCGATTAAATATAACTCACCCACAATAGCGTTCTCACAAAAGTCTGCTTCCTATTATTCACAAATTTCTTCTCCATGTGGTTCACATTTTTGGACTGAATAACTTCTTTCGTCATTTACTTTTCACAGAGGCGTATTCTGCGGACTACCGGGGCTACCAGCGGTAGCCCAAGGAAATTACAAAAGAAAAAGTTTATAATATAACATAATGTAATAATTTTGTATTATTAGTTTTACCACAGTGATTAAAATTAAAGTAATTGTTAGATTTATATGCGCTCTCTGCTCTCGAAAAGAAACAAGTTGTCAAGGCGGCATCACTGGAGAAACCGCTTGCTACGTGAGGTAGCCTGTGACCGTACCGCGCACGCTGTCCGGTCGCACAACTGCCCATCCCCCGCTCTCTTCTGTTTCCAACGTGCAGTGTAAGGCTGGGTGAGTTGCCGCCCTCTTGATCGGTTTCTTCGCAGGCGCGAAGCAACAGTACGCTTAGCACGCTAGCTCATGAATGTAATTGTGTTCTTGCAGTGCAGTATTTAAAATTTGTGATTTGTTCGAGTGTCTAAGAGTTATATTAATTGTGAATTATTAAGTTTTTAATTTCCCAATTAAGTGATATTGTGAAAAATATGGCAGAACAAGTTTCTGGAGAGGTTTGTGTTGAAAATGACTGTGTAATAGAAGGTTTATTAAAAGTGCCTTTTAACCGTCGTGCATACAACGAGGAAGTTGAAATTGTGAAAATGGAAAGACCAACTCCTGAGTTAAATTTGTCCATGGACGTATAAGAAAAACAGCGTGAGTACACACGCCATTTCACTTCAACATCATATGGTAAGTGGAATTGGTTGTGTGGTAGTTCTAAACTGTCTGAACTATTTTGCTGGCCATGTTTGTTGTTTAGCCGCGAAACTAATGTGTGGTCAAAAGAGGGTTTTCTAATATCAACTCCTTTCGAACGGCAGTCCTAAATCACGACAAATCAAAAGCTCATATTTGCAGTAGCATGAACTTTGCAAACTTTGGGAAGACAAGAATTGATTTACAGCTAGATAAGCAAAAAGCTCTACACATCAACCAACACAATGCTCCTGTGGAAAAAAAAAATCGGGAGATTTTACTGCATCTTATTAACGCAGTCTTCTTTCTACGAAAACAAGAATTGGCTTTTCGGGGTCATAATGAGAGTGTGGAATCAGACAATAGAGGAAATTATATTGAATATTTAAGTTCCTTAAGTGAATTTGACCATTTACTAGCCAATCATCTTGAGAGTTCAACAGTATTTCGTTGTACTTCTCCCGCAATTCATAATGACTTAATATTTGCTATAAGTGGGGTTATGATAAAGAACATAAAATCTGAAATAGAAGAAGCACCTTTTGCGGCCATTGTTGTTGATGAAACAAGTGACTGCTCTAATCAGAGTCAATTGTCCACTGTTTTAAGATACGTCGATAGTACTGCCAATGTTCAAGAACGGTTTATAGGATTCACAAATGTCAGTTCGGGCAAAACTGCTGCTGCTTGGTTTCAGCATGTGGAAGGTGTTATAGCAGAATACAATGTCGGCAATAAGTTAATTGCACAGACATACGATGGTGCTTCAGTTATGGCGGGAAATATTAATGGCTTAAAAACAAATGTTCAAGAAAAGTATTCTCAAGCACTATTTGTCCATTGTTACAGCCATGTTCTCAATTTAGTTTTGCAACAAACTACTTCATCCATTCCAGAATGCCGCATTTTTTTTTCAAAACACTGTCGGGTTTAGCTGCATTTTTCTCATCGTCTCCTAAAAGATCAGAAAAACTCAAGAATTTATGAAAAAGAAACTCCCAAAAGTAGCACCAACTAGATGCAATTTTACATCTCGGCTTGTAAATACAGTAAAGTAATACAGAGAACAACTGACTGCTTTCTTTGAAAATATCATTTGTAATGACTCTGAAGAAAACTAGGTTGATGATGTAATTGTGCAGGCTCAAGGATATTTGTATTTTTTCACACATTTTCAGAATATATTTCTTCTTGAAGTCTATGCTAGAGTGTTCGCACATAAAGATGTGTTCTACAATATTCTTCAGACAAAAAGTCTAGACATAGCATACTGCTTGCAAGAGGTATCAAAGTTAAAAAATACTATATCCGAGTTCAGACGTAGTGGGTTTCCGTCCATATGGAGTAATATGGAAAATGAAAATTCTTCAGCCAATACAATGGAACCACCATTAAAGCGAAGAAAAGGAGGTGATGAATTGAAATACAGGCAGCTGTACTACAGCATACTAGATCGTATGCACATGGAAATTACTGACAGATTTTCTGATTATGGAAAGCTTCAGTTCACATATCTTCTAGATTCTCAAAAATGTTCTGCTTATAGAGAAAACTTCCCGAATGAGGCACTAAACAAATTATTTCAGTCCTATAACAGTCACTTTGATCAAGTACGTTTGAAAAATGAATTAAGTGTAATATATTCAGCAGAGGTCTTTGATTTTTCGAACAAACCTATCCATGAAATATTATCTGCCATATATGAAAACCAGCTGACCAAGTTATTCCTGAAGTCCTTAAATTGGCAACATTAATTGTGACAATACCAGCTACGTCAGCATCAGTAGAAGAACATTTTCTGCGTTGAAGAGAATAAAATCCTACTGTAGATCAACTCATACACAAGAACGTTTATCCGGCTTGGCACTGATGTCCATTGAAAAGTCATTTCTACAGAAACTTCGCAAGCGGCCCAACTATAATTTCAATGACGAAGTCATCAAAATATTTTCGTCCCAATCAAGACGTGTGAAATTCATATATAAATAGGTAAGGAATTTTATTATAGGGACTTTAAAATATATTTTGTGTAATAATAGGGTCAATGGTAGCCCAGGCCCTTAAACCAGTATACGCCACTGACTTTTCATTTGCAAGATAT
This sequence comes from Periplaneta americana, assembly GCF_040183065.1. NCBI lineage: Eukaryota > Metazoa > Arthropoda > Insecta > Blattodea > Blattidae > Periplaneta > Periplaneta americana. The sequence goes on from NC_091133.1 coordinate 16,498,169, forward strand.
TTTCTGGAGAAGATAAAAGTCATGCCTTATGTTTTCTGTTTATCTTTCTAAGTCTAACAGATGTTTTGCTTTTGTTGGTGCGGGCAGCATTTCATTATAAGTTGAAGGTAAAAGATTGTACCTGTGGCTTGATCAGAGGTGGAGGTAGAAAATGTGCAATTGCTATTAGGACTTGGGATAGTACTGTTAGTGACTGGTAAATCCTGCCTTAAGACTTGGAGAAGTTAGGCGTCGAAATTGCTCCCCACTCACTACACGCTTCTGTAGCAAGAGTTTGTCAGGTCCTCAGTCTTGCTTGTTGTACGTGTTGAAAACATTTGGTCTGGTGATCTTTCCCTTTCGCGTTCTGTAATATATTACTAGCTCTTTAGTTTAGTTTAGTTTTTGTTATAGTAATTTAGTTTAGTTAGTGTGTTCTTTATAATTGTTTAAAGTTTTTAGTAATAATAAATGTCGCCTTGGTCTTACTTATTCGGTGTTAACATTCGATTCCCTCTGCCTAGTTTGAAAGCGGGAATTTGATTCCAATGCCAAGCCTGATTTGATAATTACTCATGATGACGCGCAATGAACTTTTCGTTACTTTAGACCTTTGTCCATTTCTTAATGATTCGAGAGAGTCTCAGTATCCTTTGGCAGGTCTTCATACACAACTTCTTTGCTTGTATTGTTTTATCTCCGCCTTAACCGACTCAACAAGCCAACGAGATGTAGGGGATGATGTATCTCTCACAATACAGGACCATCACGGAGATGTTACAGGACAAGTACAAGACCTACCGAGTCCTGTGGCATAGAGATAAATTTCACTCTACGTCAGGAATGGAACGACAGACTGCCTAGTTGGGAAGCACACGCTGTCGTAACTGCGGACCCTACACTTCTTTCTTGTGACAATTTATTTTTAGTTACTTTCACAACGCGACTTCTTAAAAGTATTATTTTATTCTATTTTTATAGCAAAGTGCTGGCTGGCACTTTCTCTTAATTTACAGTTAACTTATCGAAACAATTTTGAAATTACTGATGAGTGTGATTAACTCGCAATTTATTATAAGCGTATGTTAATTCATTTACAGCTGTTGAAAGGATTGCGACTGGATTGGCATAACGTTTTCCCGTTACTAATTGAACTACAAAATACCGAACTAATATTTATTATTTAGATGTAGTTCTAGTCGTTTTCAGAATACCCTCAGATCGCTTTAATGTGTATTTGCTATTTGATACATTACATTTAGGGTACTTCAGTCCAAGTTTCCAATAATGTTTTAATTACCATCCCTCACAAATGTTTGATGAAATAATTAATTTCGGCTAACTAATGTACAGCTGTCAAAAGAAAAAGTGGCCGCTCTCCTGAAACAAAGTTTCCTTCGGGTATCTTTGCTACAATTCGGAGACAGGCGATGTTACATGTTGTTGGACCACGTTGCCTGATATCTACAGTTATAATTGAACTATACTGTGTATTATTCGATAGCGTAATGGTAGCGTTCAGGCCTCTTATTCATGAGGCCCTGCGTTCGACTACAACCTCGTGCTTTTTATGTTCTCTTTTGTTCTGTTTTTGAGAGAGACAAACTATACATAATGGCTTCTTTCTCTTTTACGATTATTTTAGTAATTAACATCAGGTTTATTAATATATTATGCCATGACTTTATCATTATGATATTGTGGCTGCAAATGGAAAGAAAAAATATTTTATTCTCAATAAAATATCTTTCGTGGCATAAACAAAACTAATTTACTGGCGTCGGCCTTAAAACATTCAAACAATTAAGCGTTCAAAAAACAAAACAAAAAGTCACAATTCAATATTTAGTCTATCTTCCTCTCATCTCGATCATCTTGCAGTCGAATGGGCATGGAATTGACTAGTCTTTGCAAATAGCGACTGTATTCCAGGCATTCTGAACATACAAACAAGTATTCTGTCCATGGGCAGGTCTTTCATTGCAAACCCAGCAATCTCCTATCTTTCCTATTTTCTGCCTTCCTCTCAGTCTCCGCATATGATCCACATATCCTAATGTCGTCTATTATTCTTTTCAACCAGAGACCCAACCAATTCCTTTTTCTCTTTCTAATCAATTTCAGCATCATTCTTTCTTCACTCACTTTTTCAAACACAATTTTATTTCTTATTCTGTCTGTCCACTTCACACGCACCGTTCTTCACCACATCCACATTTCAAATGCTTCAATTCGTTTCCCTTCATTTCGTCGCAATGTCCATGTTCCTTCCCCATACAATGCCACACTTCACACAAAGCACTTCACTAGTCTCTTCCTTAGTTCTTTTTCCAGAAGTCCGCAGAAGATCTTTCTTCTTCTATTAAAAGCTTCCTTTGTTCATGTTTGCAGTTTTTCTTGGGAAGGATAGGCCTAAATGCGGTAACATCCCGTTGCTTTCCGCACACCACTATCTCTTTCGCATCTTATTAAACTCCAGGGGGCCCAAGCGTGGAGATGAGGAGAGTGGATTTAACTAATTGGGCCCTCCGGACTTCACCGAAAGTTACGGCAATGGTTAAATAGTAATTCTATCAGAATGTTTGACCCGATCAGAGACCGGGAAATCTCAATTAGCCTTTGCCCCCCGCATCCTGGACTAGCTTCTACGAATCATCAGAAAATCTTAGAGTGTGATTGGGCCAATTTTTCCGAAAATGTTTCCACACTTTTGCCCTCGTAGCTCAGCGGACGAACGTCGGAATTTAGATGTCAACGTCTCAGGTTCAATTCCTCGTTACTCCTTTTCATTTTATTGTGGTTCAAGATAGTATAATGTAATAATACAAAAAGAAAAACTAATACCTGTATTATGTAACTGGATTTTTCCAAACCTAATATTAAATTTATGTTATTTATATCGCTAAAGAACGATTACAATATAAATAACTGAATATTATTTATACAGTATCACTAAAGAACGATAATAGAATATAAATGATAAATATCGGTTTGTTTAATTAATATAAGATACACTCAGGGACAAAAAACCGGACACTTCTATTTTTGCTTGTATTTTGTTGCCAATTATTTCAAAATGAAACAAAACCCATTTAAACAAAATAATGTTTCATTTAGCACCTTATACGACAACATTTGAAAAAAATCTGTGATGAGAATATTTACAAAAAATTACAAAGGGCGTATATCTATGGCATCGTTTGGTCTAACTGTTTTTTCATTTTATGGTGCCTTAAACATTAAAAAAACTTTTTAGTGACGGGTATTACCCCCTCTGGCTTGAATAACTGCATCCATACATCTTGGCATGCTCTCAATTTGGTTAGCAATGTCTTCTTGAGGAATAAGTTCCCATTCTTCGCCAAGTGCTCGCCTCAACTCTTGTAACGATTCTGGTCTCGGTCGTCTATTCTTAACACGCCGTCCCAGAATGTCCCACACGTGTTCAATTGAGTTCATGTCTGGACTACTTGCTGGCCATGGAAGAACATGGATTCCCACTTCTTGGAGATAATCTCCGACCGCATGGGCAATATGCGGCCGTGCATTATCATGCATTAAAACAAAATTATCGCCTACAAATTGGCCAAATGGCACAACATGATCAGCCAAACATTCATTTATATACCTATCAGCTGTTAGTCTTCCATTTTCAACAAAAACTAATTCTGTACGAGCATCCGTACACACTCCTGCCCAAACCATCACTCCACCACCTTCATACGGCACATTTTTGGAAATGCAACACTGTCAAAATCGTTCTCCCCTCCTTCTCCAAACACTTTCACGTCCATCAGGTGAGCACAGATTGAAACGGGACTCATCGGTGAACAGAACACAGCTCCATTGTCCATTTCTCCAATCCCTGTGATCATTTGCAAAACGCAGTCGTTCAACTCGATGCATCCTGAGAAGTCTGGGACCAGTTGCAGGTCTGCTTGATATCAGTCCACTTGCTTTCAACCTCCTTCTAACTGTTTTGGCCGAAATTGGGCGTCTATGCATGTTAACAAATTGCTGGGCTACACTAGTAGCTGGCAGGTTGCGCTCCCTAAGAACTCTCAACACCATATACCTGTCTTCATTTGGATTTGTAGCTCTTGGACGACCCGAACCTGGTCTTCTGGTATATTCTAGGGTCTCTCTATACCATTTTATGGCATCATGGGTTGTGCTTCTAGCCATATGAAGAGTCCAGGGGAAAAGGGGGGGATGTCCACTTTTAGGCAAAATTCAGATTTCCATTCGCTTATATACTTCATATGAAGTGTTTTCATTCTACACTTAGAAAAGGGGAAGAAAGTTCTCACTTACCGAATAATTGCAGGTTAAATAATCCTTGTACAGGGAAAGAAGGTGGCATTTCCATGTCGAACAGTGAAAGAAGGGGGTCATACAATCAGTTTTTCATTTTTCCTTGCTATTGGATTGAATATTATAGCTTTTGAAATCACAATCCATTGTTCACAATAATCACTAATAAATTTAGCTTCAACAAAGGAATTATTATTATTATTATTATTATTATTATTATTATTATTATTATTATTATTATTCATGTTAGGTTTACTAGAGCAAATGAAGTGCAAACATGTGTGACTCTGTATCAGAATCTCTTTGTATCAATACAAAAGAGAGGAAGAGGTTTGGACCTGTTAATGATGCTTTCAAAAAGTTAAGAGCCTAAAGTTTTGAAGCCGATAAAGAATGTTACTGCAGAAACAAATGTTTTGAAAAACTACAAGTCTTTGATATTCAGAAAATAATACATGACTTTAATGCACTGGCTGATTGGAATGCACAAAGTTCTCACCTTGCTGGCCTCATCACTGTTCAACTAATATCACGAAGAAAGAGCAGGAAGAATGAAGATGATGCTCAAGACGGAAGAATTGGTGATTTTGTTGTGTGTCAGAAATCCTTCTTATCTGTCCACGGAATAACGAAGAAGAGACTACAAACAATTCGGCGTTCTTTGAAATTTTCTGGATTAGCACCTACTGATGACAGGAGAAAATATGGAAATCGTCCTCACAAACTATCCACAGGTACACATGACGAAGTCATTGAGCATATTAAATCTTTCAAAGGTCGTTCAAGTCATTACTCAATGGAGAAAACTTCAAAAATTTATCTTCCTGAAACCCTCAATGTAAAGAGATTGTAGGCCTATAATGAACATTCTCAGACTTATGAAACTTATAGAACTATTCTCCACTGAGTTCAACATATCATTTAGGTACCCAAGATGTGACACGTGCAGTACTTGCGATGAATGTGCAGCCAAGTTAAAAGGATTAAGTACTGAGTTGTTAAAGCTTGCCCATAAGAAATACAACCAGGAAGAATGAGATTGAACATGAAATAAAGCATTTAGATGTTCAAAACAAAGTACATCTTGCAAAGGCACAAACATTTTATCAGCGTAAGAATAAATCTAAAAACAGGTGCAGGAAATCAGAAGAAGTTGAGAGTTTAGTGATGGACTACCAGAAGAATCTGCCAACACCAAACATCTCATTAAACATTGTATATTATAAGCGCCAATTATCTTTTTATTCATTTAATGTGCACCAATTGTCTGATTCTAAATCAGTTTTCTATACTTACACAGAAAAAAAACTGGAAAAAATGGTGCTAATGAAGTAATTTCATTCTTGGTTCACTATTGCGGATTTGAATTATCTTCTAACGTTCGCCACCTAGAACTGTTCTGTGATTGCTGTAGTGGTCAAAACAAGAATTATACAGTATTGGAATATCTCCATTACATGGTGCATGAGAAAAAGAGATTCAGTTCAATTCATGTCACATTCCCTATTCGGGGACATTCTTCCATGGAATGTGACAAGAATATGGGACTTGTAAACACAATATCAAAAACTGAAATTCCTGACGACTGGAATAATATAATCAGATGTGCCAGAACCAAGCCCCACCCATCATTTCAAGTCAATGAAATCGATAATTCCATGATTCGAGATTGGACTACATTCTTGGAACAATTTTAATTGAAGGAATGTCCATTCCAACCAAGGCCAGTGAGGGAACTGCGAATAGAAGAGAAGCATCCAAGAATGGTGATTCATAGGGATACTTACAACGGTGCCTGGTACTCTTCTGTAATTCGACCTCCACTTAGAAAACGGCCAGTGAATGTAGACTTATTGAATGGAGAATTCTTGTATCCAGACAGAGCATATGAAGGTTTTATTTACTTGGTTATTTAACGACGCTGTATCAACTACGAAGTTATTTAGCGTCGATGGAATTGGTGATAGTGAGATGATATTTGGCGATATGAGGTCGAGGATTCGCCATAGATTACCTGATATTTGCCTTACGATTGCAGAAAACTTCGGAAAAAACCCAAAAAGGTAATCAGCTTAAGTGGGAATCGAACCCGCTCCCGAGCACAACTCCGGATCGGCAGGCAAGCGTCTAAAGCCTTGGTTTTTCTGAACCGACGCATGCTACGTGCGAGGAGCTAGACGGGCCTCGTACCACGCACTTCGTATGCATCGGTTCAGAAAAACCAAGGCTTTAGGCGATAGAGCTATGCCGGTGGCTGCATATGAAGGTGGGATTATATTTTTACAAAATCAATTTTAAATAGGCCTTCTTATTAATTTATTATATTATTAATATAATATTATACTGTATTATTTTAGAGAAATTGCCGATATCACAAGAGAAGTGGCAGAAATTAAAAGAATTAAAGGTGTTATGTGGACCAAACGCTCAAACGTTCTACCCACAGTTCACTAAAAGTGGCTGTGCATGAACAGAAACAAACTGAAAGAGAACCAATTACTCGGTGTTATGAAGTGCTAATTTTATATTTTATTTTGTCCATTGATTTTATAGTTAACTAATATTTTGCTCTTTCTCTACGGTATTTTTAATGCCATTATAGGAGTAGGACCTCCTTTATTCACTTTTTTAGTTGCCAGGGCCCCATTTTTCCCCTGTATGAGGTTACATCAAAACAGATTTTTAATTACTGTAGTCATAATACTCCAGTGTTGTGCATCACACGTTGTATACTGGTAGAATATATATCAATAAATGTCACAAAATAAAATGGAGGTATTAGTCAGTATTATTTTCAGAATGATAGAGTTTCAAACTTTAAAATTGATTTCCTGAAAATTGTTTAAAAGTGGACATCCCCTCATTTTCCTCTGGACTCTTCATATTCATAACATTTGCAATGTAACGTACACTCCGTCCATCATCGTAAAGGGCTACAGCTCGAGCCACATCTTCAGGTCGCATCTTGTTTTAAGACAAATGTTACAACCCCACTTAAACTCAGAAATTGTAAAAATAAAGAAATAACGAATGATAACGATAATGAAGCACAAAATGGTTGAGACAAAATTGTTACAGCTGAGACTCCGAAAGCAAAATTGGAATATTTGATTGTAATGGCTTGTTTATAAAACAAAAAACAATCAACAATATACACACGTCTCCATAACAACAGATGGCTACCATAATATTGTATGAGAAAATAATGTTTTGCAAAATACCAGCAAATATTAAAGTGTCCGGTTTTTTTTGTCCCTGAGTGTATTATATGATACGTATTTAATTATCTAAATAAAATAACCTATTTTACAAAGAAAGATGGTTATTTGTGTTATAATAATTACTTACATAAAATACAGATTATTTATATTGCGAAAGAACAATAACAATATAAATAACTCGAATATTGTTTTATAATTCTAATGAAGGAAAACAGAATATAAATGATAACTTGAATATTATTTATATCGCTAAAGAACGATAACAATATAAAAAACGTGAGTATTATTCATATCAGAATTTCACAGATTTATTACAGATGTATTTAAGAAATTGTAGAAGAATAGTAATTAGTAACAGTGTCCTATTTATTCTTCTTGGATTCAAATTTGTAACCTTTAAAAGTGTGGTTACTATGTTGAAGTGTATGTGTTGTAACGGATGCTTGATTTGTTATGTATGTGAGTCAGTTATGGGACGCTTGATGTCGTCGCAATTTCGTAATTATAATACCATTAAGTACGAGAAAAATTCGTACCGGCACCGGGAATCGAACCCAGGACCTCTCAGCTGTGCGCGCTGAGTGCTCTCTAACCAACTGAGCTATGCCGGGACCCGATTCACGACGCCGGCCGAACTCCTCTCGTAGTGTCATGTTACGGCCTTACTGCCTGCATTTAAGACGATACACGTCATACATATACAGGAGCGCATATTAAATGACATTATGGCCATATTCAACAACAGTTTCTTAAAACTGTTAACATCATATATGTATCGAATATGAATGAGGTCTCGCCCACCTCATTACATATTACACAACTAGTATGACTAGTCAGTTTGTTTTTAATACCATTAAGTACGAGAAAAATTCGTACCGGCACCGGGAATCGAACCCAGGACCTCTCAGCTGTGCGCGCTGAGTGCTCTCTAAGCAACTGAGCTATGCCGGGACCCGATTCACGACGCCGGCCGAACTCCTCTTGTAGTGTCATGTTACGGCCTTACTGCCTGCATTTAAGACGATACACGTCTATATATATATATATATATATATATATATATATATATATATATACAGGAGCGCATAATGGTATTAAAAACAAACTGACTAGTCATACTAGTCGTGTAATATGTAATGAGGTGGGCGAGACCTCATTCATATTCGATACATATATGATGTTAACAGTTTTAAGAAACTGTTGTTGAATATGGCCATAAAGTCATTTAATATGCGCTCCTGTATATATATATATATATATATATATATATATATATATATATATATGACGTGTATCGTCTTAAATGCAGGCAGTAAGGCCGTAACATGACACTACGAGAGGAGTTCGGCCGGCCTCGTGAATCGGGTCCCGGCATAGCTCAGTTGGTTAGAGAGCACTCAGCGCGCACAGCTGAGAGGTCCTGGGTTCGATTCCCGGTGCCGGTACGAATTTTTCTCGTACTTCATGGCATTAAAAACAAACTGACTAGTCATACTAGTCGTGTAATATGTAATGAGGTGGGCGAGACCATATTCATATTCGATACATATACGTCGTAATTATAGTTTGTGTTTGTGTGACTATTGTGTGTTAATTTATTATGTATGGTACGGAAAGCTGCATATTTGTGTTATAGAAGTGTTACGTATGTGTGTTTTTAATGTTTTTGTATGTTTCAAATTGATAACTTATATTTGTTTTGCAATCGCAATGCCTAATTTACGGATTGTTTATGTTTTGTTTACATCGCGTAAGCTAATTTAATTTTCTTTTCCAATTCTCTTTATGCTTATGTTTTTTGTGTATAAAACTATAGCCCTAACATACATATGTAAAATAGGGCTAACCCCTCTTGGAGATACAATAATAATAATTATTATTCATATCGTTATAAAACGATAACAGAATACAAATGATGACTTGAATTTTATTCATATCTCTAAAAAACGATAACAAAATATAAATAACGTGATATCCATAAAGAACGATAACTGAATATAAATGATAATTTGAATGTCATTTACATCGCTAAAGAACGATTAAAAAATAAAATGAAAACTTGAAGAAGGCCCGAACCCACAACCTTTGAATCATTAAACAAGCACTCTACCGCTGCTTTACGAGGCGCAGATATGGAACACTTTCATAGTTCCGGAACTGCTTGTACAAGCACATGCATCGTGTAACATCGCCGCGACCCGAAGTGGACTTTGAAAATATTCGCTGTTCACGAGTGCGGCCACTTTTTTTTTTTCTGACAACTGTACGCAGTAATTTACCAAGGGTCTTAGAAATCTTTTAAATCTTGTTTCCCTTCTGATTTTGTTGTCAAAAAATACTCAATGTGAATTCGTCCGCTCTTGCAACATGTCATTTTGGTTAATGTCTGAATTTCGGAATTTCTCGCGTGATGTAACTAAGTGTATCCAACCGTTCATTTAGGACTGTATTTTTTTTTAAACAGCGCCCTTTTTTGTAACAGAAAATAAGCAAGTAATATGTAATACGGTACTAAATAAAATATTTGAACAGGTTAATGTGTTCAGTTAATGGGATGGCTGTTATCAAATACAGCTAAAACAGTTTCTGAGGCTAATATAACTAAGGCAACACCATTATGATTCACCGGTGAGTAAAATGTTTTCTTTATCAATAGTAGCAGTAGCAGGGCAGTCTCTTCTCAACCCTTTACCACTATTTGTCACGTGTTTGTTGACAGCGTGCGGACTGTTAGAAGTGGAGTGGGTGAAATTCGTTACAGGGCCGGATTTACGAGTCACTAACAATAGGTGAATGGGACATGGTCTGAGAGGTAGGGACGGCAGATATTCAATTTTGTAAAGAATGCTGAGATTGAAAGCACAATTTTAAACTTTCTTGTAACAAGATACACATGGTGGGGTAAATAACATTTACGAAAATATCCAGCCATTTTATTACTCTTATAAGAATTATGTTTTATTGTGTTCTCTTCTGCAAAAGCAAATGCCACACATCTGATGTCTCGAACTAAAGCCAAATCCACATCTGGAAACTTTTTATAATTCTTTCCTTCAATTCCGCTTCCTGCACTTTAGAAAATACTGTACTGTCTGTCCCCCTTGTTCTCGTACATTTGCACATGCTTTCAAAAGATCCATCTGACAGAGAGGTCTACAAGTATGCTATATGACACATTGTAAATTCTGGATGCTTTCAACATGGATATTTTATTTTTGACCGCCCTCAGCATGTTTTTCACATCTTCTCTGCTTGTTCGTTCCATTTTTATTACCGTATATTATCCCATCCGCAAATAATAATAATAATAATAATAATAATAATAATAATAATAATAATAATAATAATAATGCTTTTTCTATAAAATATACTCCAAAGGAATTTTGAGAGTGCCGACAATCGAACACAGAACTTCCAGATCTACAGTCAGATACTCCTATGGCATGCCGATGTAGGCAATCTAGGTTTTATCTCCTGGAAATAATTTCTAATTAAACTAGTTTTGGAAATACCGGTAATTTAGCTTATAATTTCAGAATTATCCTGAGAACACCTTTGACCGATTCATCCTCCTTTGTTATTTGTAAATCCATGGTTTTGTTATTTGTAAATCCATGGTTTATAAAGGTAATAAAATGACAACTTGAAAAGTTTTAATACTCATTAGTTCCTCAAAAAAATGGTCTTTCGGACAACATAATTGAATTTACTTTAAGGGAGTTGTAATATTCACTATTTTCTGATAATAAAAAATAAGAAATGTCGATAAATACACACTCAATTTAACTCATAAATTCAGAAAAGCACTGATTTATGGCGTTTTCTTAGTCTGTTTTGATATCCAAGGAATTTCACCGACACTTTAGACAATACTGGTGACTATCTGTAATCAATTTTCACATGCCCTTACCTTAATATTTATGTGAAGATATGTTTTTTTTAGTATTATATGCAGGGTGAGTCGTAATTATGTGTTATAAGGTATTGCAGAGTATTCTGTACATCAAAACAAACATATTTTGTCATATAAACGTATAGTAGATACTGCATTCTTATCAAGATATGGCAGCATTGCTTTATTTTAAAGCTAGTCTACCAATTACCCATGGCTAAAATCTGAACTAACAGTCGCTGTTGTTTTGTGGTTAAAAAGAGATGTATTCATAGTTGACCTTGTCTTGTAGTTATGGTGATGTTTTGTTGATTCATGATGTTGACTACTGTAACTGAGATTAGTGTTATTTTTACTCTACTGAATTGCATAACACAACAGTTGGCACTAGCACAGAATGGGGGAACCATACACAAACAGTGAAATGACCGATATGATCTTTATTCATGGTGAAGTACGAAAAAATTCTGCTGCTGCTACTCTCATCCACACTGAATTTTTTCCTGCCCGATGACACCCAACTCTAAAAATATTTTTAGCATTGGAATGTTGCCTTAGGGAAACCAGTCCTTTGCACCTGTGATGATCAATGCTGGTAGACCTCAAAGTCGCAGGAGTGCTGCTTCTGAAGAAAACATTTTGCATTCTGTAGTAGCCATTCACCAGGTACAAAGTACACAGTGACTGTGTCGACTGTTATGTTATGAAATTCAGTAACGTAAAAATAATACTAATCTCTGTTACAATAGTCAACATCATGAATCAACAAAACATCACCATAACCACAAAACACCACCGACCATTAGTTCCAATTTTAGCCATGGGTAATTGGTAGACTGGCTTTGAAATAACGCATTGTTGCCATATCTGATAACAATGTAGTATCGGCTATACATATATATGACAAAATGTTTGTTTTGGTGTATAGAATGCTCTGCAATACTTTATAGTAGGGTCTACATAATTACGATTCACTCTGTATGTTGTTGTTTAGTCAAATGTCCGAAAACAGGTTTGAACCTCATAAATAACACCAATACGCCATCACTTATGAGGTAATTAGGCCAGGAGATAATGGGGTAGAGTGACCATTTCCTTTCCCCCTCCAATGTATACATCGCCGATTAGCTACATATTCCACTAAACAGACTTCAGATGCATACAAAAAATTGTTCTTTCTCTGACACAAATAGCCAAGTGAAATCTAATGCCTGATAATAGATATACATATCAGCCAGTACCTCAATAAGCAGTATCACTCAGTATATAGAGAGAAAAATGTAAATTTTTAATCTTAAGTTTGTCAAAATTTAGGAATCGCTTATTTTGAAAGTTTATGATAATTTTACGGTAAATTAAATTTATCAGCATTAAGCACAAGAAATATAATTTTGGAAAAGTGAAAGATAGTTATGTGAAAAAATTAAAATTACCATCAGTTTTGCAGTACATAATGGTACTTTTTCCATCATATGTAATGCATTTCTAACTCTTCAATCTATGTGAATTTTAACTGTATGGTCCACAGTTGTGGAGTAATGGTTAGCGTGTCTGGCCGCGAAACCAGGTGGCCCGGGTTCGATTCCCGGTCGGGGCAAGTTACCTGGTTGAGGTTTTATCCGGGGTCTTCCCTCAACCCAATATGAGGAAATGCTGGGTAACTTTCGGTGCTGCACCCTGGACGCATTTCACCGGCATTATCACCTCTATCTCATTCAGACGCTAAATAACCTAAGCTGTTGATAAAACGTCGTAAAATAACTTACTAAAATAAAAAATAATTTTAACTGTTTGAACTTATAAAATCTACATAGTAATCGTAATAAAGTGAAAGTATGGAGAAAAATAATTTTTAAAACCGTAATATATGATATAAACAAAAATAACTATTCATAATTGGAACTTACGTGTCCATGTTTAGTACTGTAATGCTCACACAAATGTTAGCAAGTACTGAATCATACTTTTCCTTAAATGTTTCTGTCATTTGGATTAATGAGTTCATTTGTTTCCTTGGACAGTTGGTTCTTCCTGTTGCTATATGCACACTGACTTCACGTAGCATATGTTGAAAAGGAACCTCACAAGTATCACTTTGAGCCCAATAATAGGATGATGCGGATCATGTGGGTACATATACTCAACAGTTGTGTTCCATTCAACAGTATTTATGCTTCTGCATATCCTAGTACCAATGGGTATAATAAAAAAAACACGAAGAAGTTTGCACACCAACTGTAATCAGAGTTGCCAACTCCAAAAAAAATTCTACCCTGAAGAAATTACTTATTTATAATTTTAGTTTTAATTAGGATACTTAATTACATACACCAAGACAAGAAAGAAGAAAACACAAACAAAAGGCACCAAGACCAACAACAACCAGTTCTGAGGATGGCCAATAGCAGGCCGAAACATGTTAACGAGGTAATGTAACATTTAACACAAGTAAGACAAATAATAGATTTTCCGAAGTGATATACTGGTAATGTTAAAAGTAGTGTAGTCAAGATGTATAAGAGAGGAGAGTTACTAAATATTAAATATTCTGAAAAGACACAAAGTACTTTATTTCTCAATTACTTAATTTTTCATAAAATTGAATATGACAGACATTTGACAATAACAAATGGAACTTATTTGTCTGTCTCATAAAAAAATTATTACATGAATACTCTTAATTGTAGAGTTTTTGTTTTTCTAGTTGAAATTCCATGCTTTAGTAACTGTATAATAAACTAAGTTAGTAGTTTCAACTAAAGCAATATAGACCAAACCATAATCTCTATTGCAATATAATTTAAAACATACAATGAATCACACATTAAAATTACTTTTGAAATTATACTTCTTTGAGTTCATTACACTTTTCAGCAAATCTCGCTGCTCGGATTTGAGAATGTAATCTACAAATTCACTAGAAGACATGTTGAAAAAGAGCTCAGATCTAACTAGTTCTTGTCTCAGTCTATTTCTTTCATCCGTCCAAATATAGAACATTAATTAAAATACCTCTCTTCAAAAGAACTGCTTATAGGAACAGACAGAATTTTACAGGTACTATTTTTCAGTACCTTTTTACTTTCACAATTCTGGGAAAATGGTACCATTTTTTATCCAATGGGACATCCAATGATCTTGACTAATGTCTTGTTAAGTAGAGATATTTCATCATATAAATGATCAGAATCTATTATTATGTCTAAAAGATCACATATTTCTAACATTTTGTCATAATGAAGAACTCATCTTCCATGCTGAACAAACGGTAATGTCCCAAATATTATTGTCAAAATCATACCAGTCTCCTAAATATTGTACAGCCCTTGTGTACACCTCTGTTCCATCTCTTAAAAGCAAATCCTTTTCATGAACAGGTAAATGCTTCAAAGAGAAAGCAACTTTTCCACCAAAAATCTCATCATTTAGACGAGTTGTTAGTTTATCTTTCAAAGTAACTATATGAGTGGACATGTTCACTGAAAGTATTATCACTCTGCAGTACTGAATTGACTATTTCCATGAAATGGCGCATGAAGTATAAATAAAATTCTGGTAGTGATAAGCTGCTGTCTGTTCAAGAGCAACTATTAAGAAACTTGTGTGGCAGTGAATGCAAACTGAGAAGTTTATTCTGCTGGACCCTGTACTTCAATAATGTGAATTAAAAAAAAGTGTTCAATCTTAGACTTTAAATTAAAACAAAGAGAGTTTAGAAGGGCAATTTAAATTAAAACAAAGAGAGTTTAGAAGGGCAATCAATAAGTTTGAAAGTATTTTTTCATTATCGTTTTTTTTTTGTAAAAAATTAGTAAATGTGAAGAAATGTTTTTAATTCCAGAAGTTATACCCCAATCAATAATGCCATATTGGACTGTTGACAGAAAAAGGCAGAAATAAACTGTACGTAAAGTACTGAAGGGTAAAATATGACGAACAGTGACAAATTTATAAATTGCTTTACGCAAACTACTGCTTAGGTAAGAAATATGAGAATACTATTTCAGGTGCTGATTCATGATGATATCCAGATATTTCACAACTGCAGCTGCTTTCAAAGGAAGACATTTACAATTGAGAACAGAAGAACTACCATTATCTGTTACTAAACTAAAATTACTATGATTCAATGATTGTTGACCAGTTGATGTCAAGGAGAAAGGGATTAATGTTATCTTAAAAACTTTTAACGAATAGATGCTAAAGAAAAGGGATTATGTTGGCTTTTAAAATTTAACGAAAGAAAACTAAAATGAAGCCAATCTTTGACTACCGGTGTATTTAAAGCTATTTAAACATTTTTATTAATTACATTGCAGGAATAACCACTAAATATCAGCACTGAATCATCTGCATATGAAAATTTGGAGCCACTACTTTTTTTAATTCTAGATTTAATAAATCACTGACATATATTAAAAAAATAGGTCCCAGTATTCATGTTCAGTTTTTCAATACCTAATATAATCAATTAATCATCAATCTTCGTCATCATAGTACTATAACTTATATTATATGATTAATATAGTTTATAAACCACATATTTAATTTCTATTACATATAATTTTCTGGAAATATCTTAGGATCAGCGATATCAAAATGTTTTTGCAAATCGAAGAAAATTCCTGTAACTTTGATTACAATGTCTAATTCTTAATTATGTTGTCAGTAATATACTTTCTTTGTGCTCTTTTTTTTTTTAACAGAAAAGCAATAATATCAAAACGTCCTTTTCACCAAAACTTTACAAGTAGACCATGTGATATGACAAAGTAGCCTAAGCAACAATTTATTTTAATATTACAAAACCAAAATTTACACCATATCATTTAAAGAACATTCTATCACAATATAGGCCCACTGTGCGATTTTTTAAAGAAATATGGCGAAGAGTTATGTAGAAGTCAAAGTTAGTTATTGAGGAATATATGAAATGTAATTTTATCAGAACAATATACATGTGGACTAGGACCATTTGTTGGTCAGCGCACTTTATAGCACATACAATATTGTGTTATATGTGGAAGTAATGGAAATGTCAAATATAAGAACGCGAATTATATACTTCAGTAACTTGGAACTAACGACAAATAACTTGCTTTCGGGAAGTGTCACTTCATTTTTGCTGATGTGTTCGGTGCTTCATTAATTTTTGTCGTCAATATATAAAATTGTACTTATTAAAAGTTTCACACCATTGCCACTTCATATGAATGCCTTCTTGCCCTATATAGATACACCTGCCGCCTCACAGGTTCTGACGCCGAGAAAAACTGTTCACGAACTTCAATAGGTTTTCACCAATATCCTTGCATGAATAAGTAACTAATACTTAGAAAGCGATAAACATTTACACACATACTTCGCATTTGAAACGGTTCTGGAAAATGTGCAGAATAACATTCATTTTTAGATATCCGGAAAAAAGAAACACTTCAGAAACGCCACACTTGAATAGCATCTAGCCTGTACCAGGGTAAATATGTCAACTGGGAAACAAATTTATCACAGATATCGCATTTCACAGTCTTCTCGTTTTGTGCGAAAAATAATGCAACTTAAATATCAAAACGACAAACTCTTGACACACACATCATACATAAACGACTTCTTGCCCAGTGCAGCAGTTCAAGATTTTAAAATATGCGCAAGAAGAAAAACAATTTTCAAACATATTTCTTTAATGGTTCCGCGCCACAATATTGGAGTGCATGAATTTTAGACAGAAGAATATGAGAAATGTCTTTTATTTTCTTAACTTCACACTTTAATAACTTCTCGCCAGTATCAATCAATCAAAGGACAATATGGAACATGTAGACTTCATGTCGATCTAACAAAACACCAGTGTTGCTACTTTAAACGCTACCGAGGAAAAAACAATCCCAGAAACATCGTATTTCAAAATTATTTTTTCGCTTCTATGTACGAGTTCATAAACAGCTAAAGTTGAAGCCTGCCCAGTATACTAATCACATACATTTCATTTTAAAAGACAATCGGTTTAAGTTTGCTTGGATGTATAGTTAGTTGAGAAGCACTATAGTAACAATTCTCAGATATCGGATTTGAATGACTTCTCGCATTTGTGCTTATGGAAAGTGTCACGACTGCGATAAATATTTATCGGAATGACCACACATGAATGAATTCTCGTACATGTGCTTGCGTGAATGCATTCTTAACTGTCTCGATTACGAGAAACTTTTACCGCAATCATCGAATTTGCAAAACTTCTCATCTGTGTGCTTGTGTGGATGTGTTAAGGATCCTGATTGGGAGAATTATTTACCCCACACATCCCATTTCAAGTCCACACCTGTGGAGTAACGGTTAGCACGTCTAGCCGCGAAACCAGGTGGCCCGGGTTCGATTCCCAGTCGGGGCAAGTTACCCGGTTGAGGTTTTTTCTGGGGTTTTCCCTCAACCCAATATGAGCAAGTGCTAGGTAACTTTCGGTGTTGGACCCCGGACTCATTTCACTGGCATTATCACCTTCATCTCATTCAGACGCTATATAACCTAAGATGTTGATAAAGCGTCGTAAAATAACCTACTAAAATAAAATAAACATTCCATTTCAAAGGTTTCTGGCCAGAGTGCACAACAGTATGCTTTCTTAGACATGAAACACATTTGACACAGATTACACTTGTATTGCATCTCGCTCAAGTACACGCGTTCTTGTTTTCTCAAATTATTGAACTCATCCATCACATTTCAGTGCTTTATCGAGCTGCGCTCTCTTAGGATACGTGCATGCATTATTAGATTAGGGTAGGTTCCTCTAGGAATGCACAGTCCTATAAGAGTACGCCCTTCAATTTTTTCTTGTTGGATACATTGCAAAGCGGCCGTTTTGTTTACGGTCGGATGTGTTTCTTGTTCCATTGTCGTCACGTCATGGTTAATTGCAACTGTGTCAATAGCCAGCGACAAAATCTTGCCATATTATGGTTTGTTCCTATTTTCGCTGTAAAATACTGATGCTTCATCGTAAGGTATGTAACCAATCCTAATCAAAAGTTGCTGTTAATTGTAATAGTCATAAATAGTCCTATCCATTGTTTTTGAATTTCACATGGTCACAATCTCAGTTCTGCAAGCTTTCCACAGATGTCGCATTTGAAAGGTATGTCACCTGTGTGCACGCGTGTATGCTGTTCTAAATGATCCGATCTCGAAAAACTCATGTCACATTCATCTCACTGAAAGATTTCTCACCCTTATGTACGTTCGCATGCACTGTTAGATGAGAATTCTGGGAGAAACTCTTTTCACAGATGTCGCATTTAAATGGTTTGTCCCCTGTGTGTACGCGTACGTGCTGTTTTAAATTATGCGGCCTGGAAAAGCTCATGTCACATTCATCACACTTCTAAGATTTCTGGTCCGCATATGTGCGGGAATGACTTTTTAGATTATAGTACTGCGAGAAACTCTTTTGACAGATCTAGATTCATTTTCCGGGCTGAGAGGCCGTGATCTATTGGTTGGTTTTATACCAGACGTTTCGTCTGCGACTGCGGCAGACATCTTCAGTGGAGTGGTATCAGAGGTCGCAAGACTCTTCTCGGCGTACCTGAGGCAACTGATCCTGTGGCTGCTGTGTGTGTGTGTGTCTGGTATCCCTATTCAGGGGTACCACCTGCTTTAGGGACTTAATGCCCTCTTCAGGTTGGGGTGTTTTTTTTTGTAGGTGTTTGAAGTTCTAGCAAGGACGAAGTTAAGCAATGGCCGTTCTGTAGGACATTCGCAACACTGGCGCATTCTTAGCTCTTTGTGTTTCGCGGTATTAGATTTTAATTTAATGGGAATGTGGTTGTAGGTGTGAAGGTTTATAGTTTTTTTTTGTTTTGTTTTTTTTTATAGTTTAACAGCAGTGAGACACAACGGAGGGATTTCTCTCCTACGGCGGGCGATTTGCGTATTGAATGAGTAATGAATCAACAGTTGTGGGAGGATTAGTATTAGGAGGGTTGAGGAATGTTTGATGGATAAATGGTTTCTGTAGTGCTTTGTGAATATATTTGCAATTTTTTCTTCTAATATAATCGGTGATTGGTTCGATTTTGGTGACATTGTAGACAGTATGGTTTGAGGTATTGTGGGGAAGGTTAAATGCTTTACGTAGTAATCTTCTTTCGGTGGAACAGAGGGCTGACATGAAGGAAAGGGGAATTTTTGTGTATAGTTGTGAGGCGTTAGAGGATTGTAGGTCTGATTATAGATTTATGTATTATAATATTGGTGTTAGGTCGGCAACCTGGGTTATTTGGGTCACTGCCCGCACATCTATAGAGTAGTGCAATGGAGGACTTGATTTTATTGCGAGTTTGATTTATATGTTGCGTTAAACTGAGTTTATCGTTAAAGATGACGCCTAGCTATTTAATTTTTCTTGTGTAGGGGATTATGGAATTGTTGATACGGATTGGATATCTTCCTCTCGCTCCCAAAGGGCATCTGTGTTTCTTTATCAACATGGCTTGGGATTTATCAGTGTTGACTATCAGTCTCCACCTGCCCAGCCATGTTGCTAATATTTCCAATGCGAGGTTGATGTGCCGCCTCGCCGTATAGATTCGGTAGGAAGTGGAGGTATAGATGATATCATCAGCGAATTGTCCGAGTCGTACGCAGTCGTTTTGTGGTATCGGGATATCCGCTACATAGAGATTAAAGAGCGTCGGAGAGAGAATCGTGCCCTGTGGAACACCGCTATTTAAAACTATTGGAGTTGATATGTGCCCACAGATTTTAACTTGGGCTGTTCTGTCTGGTATGAAGTCGGATATCCACCGTGTGAATTGTGTCGGTAGTCCAAGTTGCGTTAGTTTATATCTGAGTCCTTCAAGCCAGACAGAGTCGAATGCTCGTTGAGTGTCTAGTGCTACCATTATAGTAGCTTTGCGAGTCTCCAGGCCGTGTTCGACTGGTGTCATGATTTTTAGCAGTTGGTCTACAATGTCTGTGCCTTGTCGGAATCCGGCCTGAGCGTCTGGTAGTAAGTTATTGTCATCGATGTAGCTTTGTAGCCGTCTGTTAAGCACTCTTTCGAATCCTGTGGCTGGTTGTGCGGGCGTATTTATAGTGCGACTAGCGGGCCGAGGCCTGTTGTCGCTGCGGTCCGCGCCGCTTTGTTCGCTGCTCCCGTTCTGGGTTCCGTCGTTTTGTCAATTTAAATGTTTTATCATGTGTATGTATGCGAGCATGTTCAATTAGTTCTGAAGAACTCGGGAAACATTATTCACAAATACTACACTTCAATGGCTGTACATTGGCATGCACACTTACATGAATATTGAAATGTTCCAACTCCGAGGAACAGTTTCCACAATCATAGCATTTGAAAGGCTGTGGCATCGTATCTCCTTCCACTGTGCCCACGTCACATGACTCGTCCTGCAAGGAAGGAAATAAGAGAGATGGCGCACCAGTAGATGAGGAACAAGTGGACAAAGTTGCTGATCTGCAGATAAAACTGAGAAAGTGCACTTAGTGTCCCGCAAGAAATTTTTCTAAGTCCAATGATGGGACACTGCGCATGCGCAAGACACAGACAAGTAAAGGAGCTACCACACCATAGATAAAGCTAGTGCTCTAATGTACTTAAACCACAGTCTAGTATATACAGTCGCGAAGCTCACTACGTAGTAAATATGCAAACATTGGACAGTTGCTCACCACTAGGATCGCTAATATCGCCTCATTACAGGCAATGCAAAATAGTACCGTCACAGTCTATTGTTTCTAGCACCCTCAAAATTCAAGCTTCGTGACTGTATATAGTAGACTGTGCTTAAACCGTTTTAGAAGGTACATTTCACAATAGCTGAGACTCAACATAACAAATGGCGGCAGTTATATTGCATCGTATAGGGCCTTTTTCTCCAAACCTAGTTAAACTTGGGATAAATTAAACCCGTTCAACTTTACTATTCAGTTTAAGCATGCTTCCATTTTCTCCATAAATATCTGGCAGCCCACCCGTTTAAACTAATGTTGGCATTAGATGCTCATGGCTTCTCTTGTGTTGGCTACACTGAACAATAACTTGATTACTGATGGCGCGTCAACATGTCAGCTACAGATCACGATGTCAGCTGTTTACAGAGAATTAATGCTATAATCAAATCAACGCGAATAAAGAAAGAATGCATCTACTAGTTTCACAAATAAATAATTTTATTCATTTATATGCATTTGAAGTGTTGTCTATGATTTAATCAGTAGTTTTCTTGAATTTATTGGAAAGCATTCTCGATTCCACTTTTCTCTGATAGGCAAGCTCGTACAATAACTTTTGTCTTGTGTTAATGTGCATTATCTGGTGGCATATGTGGATCCATTTTAATATAAAAATTAATTTCCTTTAGTTTATTCGTTTCCCTCCGAAAATCATGATCTTAATTAATTTCAAGAAGACAACTTCCAGCTTTTTAACGTGTTCGATAACCCACTAAATTAGGCCTACCTGATATACCCAGGATCTTGATTATTCTAAGGGAAATTCGTTTTATTTTTAACATTGCAGTATGTGACCTAATCTATTTATGTAATATTCATAGGCCCTAGTTTATAATTAGCTAGAATGGGCAAATATCCAGAGCAAGGGAGCAAGAGAAAGTATTTTAAGGTAGGATGTTGAAATAATTGTTACAGGGGAGTATTTTGCGGAATACCGGGGCTACCGGCGGTAGCCCAAGAAAATTACAAAAGAAAAAGTTTATAATATAACATAATGTAATAATTTTGTATTATTAGTTTTACCATAGTAATTAAAATTAAAGTAATTGTTAGATTTATATGCGCTCTCTGCTCTCGAAAAGAAACAAGTTGTCAAGGCGGCATCGCTGGAGAAACCTCTTGCTACGTGAGGTAGCCTGTGACCGTTTCGCTCACGCTGTCCCGTCGCACAACTGCCCGTCCCCCCCCTCCCTTCTGTTTCCATCGTGCAGTGTAGGCCGGGCGAGTTGCCGCTCTCGTGATCGGTTTCTTCGCAGGCGCGAAGCAGCAATACGCTTAGTACGCTAGCAATTGAATGTGATTGTGTTTTTGCAGTGCATTATTTTAAATCTGTGATTTGTTCGAGTGTCTAAGAGTTATATTAATTGTGAATTATTAAGTTTTTAATTTCCCAATTAAGTGATATTGTGAAAAATATGGCAGAACAAGTTTCTGGAGAGGTTTGTGTTGAAAATTACTGTGTAATAGAAGGTTTATTAAAAGTGCCTTTTAACCGTCGTACATAACAACGAGAAAGTTGAAATTGTGAAAATGGAAAGACCAACTCCTGAGTTAAATTTGTCCATGGACATAAAAGAAAAACAGCGAGAGTACACACGCCATTTCACTTCAACATCATATGGTAAGTGGAATTGGTTGTGTGGTACTTCTAAACTGTCTGAACTATTTTTCTGGCCATGTTTGTTATTTAGCCGCGAAACTAATGTGTGGTCAAAAGAGGGGTTTTCTAATATGAACTCCCTTCGAACGGCAGTCCTAGAATACGACAAATCAAAAGCTCATATTTGTAGTAGCATGAACTTTGCAAACTTTGGGAAGGCAAGAATTGATTTACAGCTAGATAAGCAAAAAGCTCTACACATCAACCAACACAATGCTCTTGTAAAAAAAAAATCGGGAGATTTTACTGCATCTTATTAACGCAGTCTGCTTTCTAGGAAAACAAGAATTGGCCTTTCGGGGTCATAACGAGAGTGTGGAATCAGACAATATAGGAAATTATATTGAATATTTAAGTTCCTTAAGTGAATTTGGCCATTTACTGGCCAATCATCTTGAGAGTTCAACAGTATTTCGTGGTACTTCTCTCGCAATTCAGAATGACTTAATATTTGCTATAAGTGGGGTTATGATAAAGAACATAAAACCTTTTGTGGCCATTGCTGTTGATGAAGCAAGTGACTGCTCTAATCAGAGTCAATTGTCCACTGTTTTAAGATACGTCGACAGTACTGCCAATGTTCAAGAACGGTTTATAGGATTCACTAATGTCAGTTCGGACAAAACTGCTGCTACTTTGTTTCAGCAAGTGGAAGGTGTTATAGCAGAATACAATGTCGGCAATAAGTTAATTGCACAGACATACGATGGTGCTTCAGTTATGGCGGGAAATATTAATGGCTTAAAAACAAAAGTTCAAGAAAAGTATCCTCAAGCACTATTTGTCCATTGTTACAGCCATGTTCTCAATTTAGTTTTGCAACAAACTACTTCATCCATTCCAGAATGCCGCATTTTTTCAAAACACTGTCGGGTTTAGCTGCATTTTTCTCATCATCTACTAAAAGATAAGAAAACTCAAGAATTTATGAACAAGAAACTCCCAAAAGTAGCACCAATTAGATTGAATTTTACATCTCGGCTTGTAAATACAGTAAAGGAATACAGAGAAAAACTTACTGCTTTCTTTAATAATATCATTTGTAATGACTCTGAAGAAAACTGGGATGATGTTGTTAATGTGCAGGCTCAATAATATTTGAATTTTTTCACACAGTTTCAGAATATATTTCTTCTTGAAGTCTATGCTAGAGTGTTCGCACATACAGATGTGCTCTACAATATTCTTCAGACAAAAAGTCTAGACATAGCATACTGCTTGCAAGAGGTATCAAAGTTAAAAAATACTATATCCGAGTTCAGACGTAGTGGGTTTCCGTCCATATGGAGTAATATGGAAAATGAAAATTCTTCAGCCAATACAATGGAACCACCATTAAAGCGAAGAAAAGGAGATGAATTGAAATACAGGCAGCTGTGCTACAGCATACTAGATCGTATGCACATGGAAATTACTGACAGATTTTCTGATTATGGAAAGCTTCAGTTCACACATCTTCTAAATTCTCAAAAATTTTCTGGTTATAGAGAAAACTTCCCGAATGAGGCACTAAACAAATTATTTCAGTCCTATAACAGTCACTTTGATCAAGTGCGTTTGAAAAATGAATTAAGTGTAATATATTCAGCAGAAGTCTTTGATTTTTCGAACAAACCTATCCATGAAGTATTATCTGCCATATATGAAAACCAGCTGAACCAAGTTATTCCTCAAGTCCTTAAATTGGCAACATTAATTGTGACAATACCAGCTACGTCAGCATCGGTAGAAAGAACATTTTCTGCGTTGAAGAGAATAAAATCCTACTGTAGATCAACTCATACACAAGAACGTTTATCCGGCTTGCCACTAATATCCATTGAAAAGTCATTTCTACAGAAACTTTGCAAGTAGCCCAACTGTAATTTCAAGGACGAAGTCATGAACGTATTTTCGTCCCAATCAAGACGTCTGGAATTCACATATATATGTAAGGAATTTTATTATAGGGATTTAAAAATATATGTTGTGTAATAATAGGGTCAGTGGTAGCCCAAACTCTTTAACCAGTATACGCCACTGAATTGTTAAATACATGCTCAATAAAAATGAATATTTATAATTAATTTAAAAACAGCCTTTTGTTTAGTGAATTGGCACAATTATTGTTTCACATTTTTGTTTAGTAATAGAATGGATGACGATAAAGAAAGAGGTCAGGGCCAGCATTTGCTCTATCCAGTTTTCCAGTGACCTAAACCTAGGGCCTAAATATTCATAATAGGCGTCATCCTCTTGTATTATTTTTATTTCAGTAAACGGTTGGTTGCACTGTATGATTGCTTCATCGTCCATTATAGGGATGTGACAAACGGTTATTTTCTTGTAACTGTTATAACTGTCTCCGTTACTTTTGTTCAGTAGTTATAAATAACGGTTATAAGTAACGGTTACAATTTCCTGCCGGAGGCAAAATAGCAGTCACGTAAGAAGAAGTTATATTTAACGGTTAAATAACTAGCAGAGACATAGAACAGTTAGTTACCCACGAACAAGTTATATTTGAATGTTAAATAACTTATACGGTTAAATAATTAGCAGAGACATAGAAGCAGTTAGTTACCCACGAACAAGTTATATTTGAATGTTAAATAACTTATATTGTAAAAATGATTGAAAACGTTGACAAGTTCATTTGTAGCAGAAATACTGTACCATAAAACATTGATTTCATTGAACTTTCAACACTCGTAACAAACACATATTAGTAATAATAATAATAATAATAATAATAATAATAATAATAATAATAATAATAATAATCATCATCATCATCATCAATATGCCACAGAACCGACTGTTATTTAAGAAACACAATCATGAATCATATTATACCTCAAATAGGCCTATTATGTACATTATGAATTTACTTATTATAATAAATACACATATAGCGTAGATCAGTGATTTTCAACCAGAGGTCCGCGGCCACCTGAGTATCCGCACAGCTACTAATGGGGGATCGCGAACAAAATAATAATAATAATAATAATAATAATAATAATAATAGTAATAATAAAAATAAATAGTAATAACAACTCTTGATCTTCAAAATAGCTCCACCGATGCGATGATTTCTCAAACAGGATAGCACAAACTGGAACCTCCCCCACTATTGCATAGATTTGCCGATAGTTTAATTGTCATTAAACTTGACAAGTGGGAGATTGTAAGCTACTTCTTTCACAGTGATAATGTCATTCATTACACTGAAGTCTCTTACAGCTTCCGCACTGCTAATGGTGATGTAATTCGTGATTTATTTTGGCTTTGGCTGTAGTTATCCACGAAATCTCGGAAATCATAATTAGCTATAGAGAGTCTCCAACAAGCAGTGCAAAAGCCACTAAATTTCTGTATTTTCAATCGATCGCTTTAGCAGAATGCAGAATAGTAGCTGGTTACCTAAATTGTAAAAATGCGTTTATTTGATTGATTTTTCCTTGCGAGTTATTTTAACAAAGATTTTGGAACCAATATAAATATTTAACAAAGGGCTTGCGTGAGCCTTTGCGAGTGCCCTCCAGCACATCTCTGGCTGTGGTACAATGTTAGTGACTTCAGAACGGTGGGGTGGGGGAGGTAGTAACTGAATAGTATGGAATTGTGCCACATAGTTTCATTTTAATATTAGACAGGTTTTCTAAAATGTACCTTGTTTTCAGTTTACTTTTTGTATTTATTCAATGCTTTCATATATTTTTTAAATTTTCTTTTGAGATTTAGGAAGCCAAAGCCTCTCCCTGACCTACCCACTTGCTTACGCCCATGAAAGCATTGTAAAAGGATAAGATATGACGACTTTATAGAAGTGTAGACAAAGTCTAAGAAATTATTTAAAGTAGTTTTATCGGTACCTATATAAACAAGCTCTAACTTTCTCCCCCCCCCCTAAGATATTGAAAGGCTAGATCCACCTATGAAATTAGTAGGCCCCTAATGCGACAAATCATGCAATAATAGTTTATTTTAAATACTTGAAAACTTTATATTATTACGAAGGACATCAATAGCTCATGATCAGGGAACGGATTTATATGGACTAAAAATATATGAAATATGTAAATATATATGTAGTTATTTTTACCAAAATATGGAATTAAATATGGATTTTTACCAAAATATGGAATTAAATATGGACTTAAAATTATAAAAAAATGACTATGTACGTTAAATATTGGTACATTTTAATCAAACTAAACAAAAAATATAATGGACGTACCTTATCTTCCAATGTAGTTTCAACAAAACACAATTTTTATTGTCTGTTACCATAACAATAGGTTACAAACATTTCTTTCAAGTGCTGAAAAGTGAATCTTCTTCTATTGTCTCTGAGGATAGATTTATACTGACTAAAAGAGCGTTCGACGTCACAAGAAGTAACTGGTACATAATTCAATTTCACAATGTCTGCTGGGGATAAGTCCAAGTTAATCTTCACTGTTGATTCACCACTCATCACAGCAACAACCTTTTGTAGTTCTTCATATCCAGGGTTTTTTGAAAGTACAGTGTCCACCTTAGCTCTTACTGCATCTGCAACTTTACCTCTACCACGATTCAGTTGTTCCACAGTACTATTTATAATTTCAAAACTTTCAGATAGTGAAAGGTGCCTATTTTGGAGACTTTTGAGCGTTTTTATGATGCATGAAAATGTATGCTGAATGTGAGCTAAGTCATTCTTCACACTTATGTCACAGGTAACTGTTTTCGCAGTATCAATTGAGACTGCATCTTCAGAGTCCAATGCAAGGAGAACATTGTTAATAGAGTCTATATGTTCGGCATAATATTCAACTGCTTCTAGCCATGTACCCCATCTAGTTAAAATTGGCTTTGGTGGCAATGGAATTTCAGGGTACATTTCTTTCAACACGTTAACTCTACTGGGAGCTTTGAGAAATACTTTTTTCACTGATGAAATCAACAAATCTACTTTAGGGAAATTGTCTCTGACCACTTCTGCCACACGATGAAATGCATGCGCCACACAAGTAAAATGAGTCAATTTAGGATATACAACAGATAATGCTTGTCCAGCTTTGACCATATAAGGGGCAGCATCGCTAATAAAGAATAACACATTATCGTACATAATACCCTTTGGCCACAGGATACCCATAGCTTCGTTGAACAGTTTAACTATAGTTTTGTTATTGCACTTTTCTAGAACATCACAATGTAAAAGAATTCGTTCAGAATATTGTTCACTTAACAAACCGATAACTACATTACCAACAAGTCTACCTTCTTTGTCGGGAGTCTCATCAATGGAAACCCAAATTGAACTATCTTTAATTTCATCTCTTATCTTCTGTATTGTCTCATCGTAGATGGATGGAGCATACGTCTTCCTAAGTGTTGACTCATCCGGGATTGTATGTTGAGTATATTTTTCAAGGAATTCCCTGAAGACCTTATTCTTTAGTTTGTAGAGAGGAATATCAGCAGAGATGAGAGAACGGCACAGGTCGATGTTAAACTCAGATCTTACATTCGATGTTGTTGGTTGTGTTAAAAACAATTGTCTCTGCTTGGAATTTAGTTGTTTGTTGGCCTGATGTTTACTAGTTGTAATGTGTTGTTGCACCAGGAACTTTTGTGTAGATGATACTGCACACTGACACAAATTACAAAATAATATTTTATTGTCAGTTGATAAACCATCTTCTTTAAATTCTGAAATGTAACTTGTTAGTTTTGATTTTAAATTGACTGAATGACGTACTTTTGGCATATTTACCGTCTTTATAGTATGATTTACAAAACTGAACCTATGTGTACTCTGACTGGCATTTAACTGTTGAGCTGCACAACTGAAGTCTGTTAAAAATTTTAAATTAAATTAATACAGTTTTGTAACTTACTTTCCCATTGTTGATAGGACTGCTAATTTTCAAATAACTCTGATGTTAAAGGGATTACTGAACATGTGTTTAAATCTCTATTGTTGAAATGTATTTTTAAAAGTTAATGGAATTTTGTTTTGTTTTATTGTTAAACCTAATATAATATGGACTGTTTTATATGAAATATGGAAAATATATGGAAATTAACGAAAATATGTACTAAACTCTAAAATATGGAAAAATATGGAAAATAAAAGTAGGATTTTTCAACCCTACACATTGTGAAACATAAAGATAATGCAAAATATAAATTATATTAGCTTTATAAGTAAATATGTATTTACATATAGATCCTTTCCCTGCTCATGATATATAATAAACTAAAATGATTTATTCATCATGACTAATTTTTGTGATGGTTTAGCTTGCATATACACATTCCACTTCTGGTGGAAATATTTTATGAAGAGTATAGCCCTTTTTAATATATTTTCTTACAGATTTAATAACAGTAATATTGTGAAATATCACATTCTCGGCTCTGCTCGAAACCGTGCTCTGCTTTAGGGAACAGACTTAGTTGATATTTTTGTAACCAGATGGTGAAACACATTAGTAATGCCGCGCTATCTCGTGGACCGGTTGAACACTACGTAATGACGTTATTATAACTAGTTTCTTTTGCAGAAGTTACATCCAGACGAAAGTAACAGTGTAACAGCGAGTAACTAGTTATTTCGTGTCCAAGTTATTTTTGTAACCGTTACAATTAAGTAACTGTTACAAAGTAACTGCTACGTTATTTTTCGCCCATCCCTGGTCCATTATGAATTTTAATCAGATTATCATAAGCTGATTAATGTACACTGTAAGGTCCTGTGTTCAGAAATGGAGAATTCAGGGAAAAAAAGTAAGAATTTTAGTCCAGTAGAAATTGATTTACTGCTCTCTTGAGTTAGTACAAAGAAAGATATATTAGAATGTAAGAAAACCGATAGTGTATTTTTAAAAGACAAAGAAAAAGCTTCGCAAGAGCTAGCAGAAAGTTTCAATGAAATTAGTGGAACTGTAGTACGGTAAGAGATTGGAAGATATTAAAGGGGAAGTATGAAAACCTCAAAAAGACCTGTAAAAGGAGATTTTCCGAAGATAAAAAATACACATAGGTGCAGGTGGAGACCCAAATCAACCGAACTTAATAATAACTTATATTAAAATAAAAGAGATTATTGGCACAATATAACTTGAGGGGCTACCATCTGTATGTCACTCAGATTGTACTGGCCAGTCATCACTACTCGCATCTGTGGAGCACCCATCTGCAAACATTGGAAAAGCACAATTTTCTCCTCTAATCCAATCAATTCAAAATTCCATTGTAACTCCCTTTTCATCTGTGAATCTATACAAGTCTGTAGCTTCTGAATCCCAAGCATTTGTCGCAGGTGACGATTCAAATCCCACTGATCAGGTAATTGACGCTATACCAATATAATAGTATCTCAGGATAATATACAAATTAATGAAGTAGAAGCCATTCCATGTAGCAGTCAATTCAGTATTAGGGACCTGAGGAAACCTACTTCCACTCCACTCCTAGTAAAGAAGAAAAGACCATCACTAGACAGTTCATTGGCAGGAAAGAAACTTATGGCATTATGGCAAGAAAAACAAGTTCTGCAGTTACAAAAACAAGCAATTGAGGACCAAATTCAATTCCAAAGGATGGAGCATGAATTTAAAGTACCGGTAACATATTTTATGAAAGAAGAACATACAGTGAAGATGAAACGCACAGAACTTTATATAGAAACTGAGGAGTTTGATGTTGAGATGAAAAGAAGAATTCTTGAACTTGATGTTAGGAATAGGGAATTTGGACCTTAAAACAAACAGCTAACTGAAATCACAAGATTTTCATGTAGTTACGGTGTTTATTTTGTTTAAGTCTGTATGTTCTTTTTTATTTAAATTAAAAAAATAATCTAACGTATTAAATCACTTTAGGTACCGGTACCGGTAAGTTATATATTTAAAGGCAGTATTGATAACTTCAGTTTTGTAGTGGTTTTTAGTGGTCCTAATATGTTATGATATAATTTTGATATTTTCATAAAGTCGTTCGGTTTATATCATTCACTCTATTAATAATACCATAATCAACATATCACATCAGGTTATCATGCTACTTAAAACAGAAGATATTTAAATTTATATAGCTTCTTAAATAATTGAATAACAAGTTAATCAGTAGGCAGTTTAACTTAATTCCAATTGAAAAACGAAATTTATTGCATGTTATCACATAACACATAATTTATATATGGCTTATTTATAATATAGTAATAATACAAAAGAAAAAACAGTAGGCCTAGGCCTAATTATAACATGACATCAAAATGTTCATAAATCAA
The DNA here is from genome assembly GCF_040183065.1 of Periplaneta americana. Taxonomy (NCBI): domain Eukaryota; kingdom Metazoa; phylum Arthropoda; class Insecta; order Blattodea; family Blattidae; genus Periplaneta; species Periplaneta americana. Next base: position 16,529,254 of record NC_091133.1, read on the forward strand.
TGAATTTAAATACTATTATAGTCACAATCATGCCATGGTATGAAACATCGTAAGATGAAGATTGCATTTGTTCATAAATCAATTTAGTTTCATTTCTAATTATTTTAAAAGACATTAACATAATATGAAATATACAGTATATTCCCTCCAGCTAATTTCTAATATGTTAGAAAATAAACACACTGCATATTTCAAGTAATTAGTTACTTTCTGTCATTGAAATCCGACATTGATATAATTTTGATACAAATGCAGATATATTTCAACTTGTAACATCACTGAGTAATTAAGATAAAGTGGAATTTTTACATAAATTGTGACTACACTATAATGTGTTAAAATATTTGTGTATCAGTACCGGTAGTAATATTTTATACAACACAGTTACAGTTAAGTCAGGTCATCATTAGATTCTACATTATGGAGGTTGTGTTGCATCTAAAGCTACACCACACAAGATAATATGTCAGGTTTAAAAAAAATAACAATTTTAGGCTTAATAATTATGGTGTAAGTTACTGGTACTGCTTAATGTTCAGTGAAGTAAAGTTATAATATATACTTTTGAAAATATCCAAGTTTAACATGAATAATAAACAATGTTACATGTACTACAGTGAATGAAACTTACTTTATGTTAATTTCATCCCTTTGTTTCACTGATTCACAAACAAATTTTAGTCATGTACGTACTGATGGATAAGTTGCTGGTAATGCTTAATTTCCAGTGAAGTAAATTTATAACATACGTTTGGAAATATGCAAATTTAACGTGAATAATAAACAATGTTACATGTACTGCAGTGAATGAAACTTATTTTATGTTAATTTAATCTCTTCCTTCACTGGTTCACCAACAAATCATGGAAGTACCGGTCGAGGTGGGTTCCTCCAAGTGGTGACCGGGGGGTGCAATGGTGGCTCTCGTGCTCTTCTTTTCGGCCATTTTTCGTCCTATCACCATCCACTCCTCTTCGTTCTCTCTTCTTTTTCATCACTATTTCTCTCTGCCGGCCGCCATTGCATGCGGAACGCCCACCACATCATCACAGCCATTTTGACCTCTCCATCCCCGCTGTTTTTGTTCTTGCCACGTCCGCCACCATGACGGGATTTGTTAACAATGCCTGATGAGGCTTTATTCTTCTTCCCCTTCTAATTCTTATATATATTATTAGGTTAAGTTTCTTAGGTTTATAACTCCCGTCTCACCAGCGGGGATCTTTCCTATCTCCGTGGTCCTGTCCCACGGTTTCGAGCGCGACTTCCAACTTGTGTGGCCCGACAGGGCGCCCAGCAACGAAGCAATAGTGGACCCTTCATACTGCCCCTATATGCAAGTCTAGGTGCGGAGCCCGGACCAGTAGTCATGTACACTCACGTAGAACCCCAATGGGGGTCCGGAGCGACTTAAACGTCCCGGTGACCGACTCTGCTCGCCGGGGCGGATATATCGCTCCGGCGTGTTACCGCTGACGTATGGGTGTCGCAGTGTAATCAACCACAAGTCCCCTGAAGCTGCGTGCGGTCTCGGATTGCTCCGGCTTTGGGAGGGTCGGTCGGAGTTAGCCGCAGTAGTCTGGCACTTGTATTCGGTGTAGAGTGGGGAGCCACGGGCGGTTATTCCCGTGGTAGGGGCATAAAACTGCGACACGCCTCTGGTGTAAGACTTGCCATTAGGTGTGTAATGACCAGTTTGAAGGGTAACTTGCGTGAAGTGGGTTGCTTGGGATCGGGCTGTGGGGGGGTCCCCACGGCCGGCACAGACCGCGAAGAATATCTTGGTGTCTTTTTCTTTCGCCCCCCCGGTGGCAGGCTGACGCCGACAGTTCCGTAGGGGGGGCCAGTTCAAAATGGCCTCTTCGCGCTCCTCTTCTCCTCCCTCAGAAAAAAATAATAAAAAACAGAAGACAGGAATTGATACGACTGGTGGTCAAATTTTGACGAAAATTGCTATGGACTTGGACCCTGAGAAAGTAACTGTCAAAGTGCCGCCTCCGAAGTTTATCAGTATCACCTTGGACGGAACAGAAAAGACAATGAAAAACATTAGTCCATTTTACGTCAGACGCGCACTCGACGGACTCGTTGGGAAGGTCAAAAATGCAACTCGCCTACGCAACGGTAGTCTCCTCGTCGAGACGGTATCTCCAAAACAGAGTGAGACGCTGTTGAAAGCGAAGTTGCTAGGGTCTTACCCTATTAAAGTCGAACGGCACTCCTCGCTAAACACCACGCGGGGAGTAGTGCATACGGATTCTCTGGACGGTATGTCTGATGAAGAGATCCAACTAGAACTGGCGGAACAGTCTGTGTCCAAGGCTTACCGTTTATTACGTAAGCGGGACGGACAGACTATTCCGCTGAGCACTGTCTTTTTGACCTTCGAAAAGCCTGTCCTACCAGAGTACATCCTTGTCGGGTACGAGCGTGTCCCAGTTCGTGCGTATGTGCCGAACCCAATGCGGTGCTTTAGGTGCCAACGGTTCGGACATACGCAAAAACGTTGCACAAACAACATCGTATGTGCAAGGTGCGGCGGTTCTGACCATGGGGAATCCCCGTGTGCCAGCGCCGAGCACTGTGTGAATTGTGCTGGGGACCACGCCTCCAATTCTAAAAATTGCCCGAAGTATATGGTAGAGAAGGATATCCAAGAACTGAGAGTCCGAGAAAATATTACGTTTTTCCAGGCGCGTAAGCGTGTTTTAGATCAACAGAAAAAGGCGACGGAAAAGTCCTATGCAGCAGTTTTGCAAAAGGCAGCACAAGCAATAGATGTATTTACGCAAACGCCACCTCTTGTTAGTATACCTGGGAAGCGTATTGAAAGCGCAACCCAGACGTATGTAGACGTTGCCACTCAGACTGCTGAGTCAGACGACTCGTGTGGCCTTGACATAAGGCCTTATATTCCAAAAAAGATTATTACCGTGGCGACAGAGAAAGACTCTACGCCTGGTAGATCGCCGCGACGTCGCGCTCCCTGTTCTGGTGACGGGTCGAGATCACGGTCTCGATCAAGATCACGATCGGGCGTGCGGCGATCTGCGAGCGAATCCCCACGGTCGAAGACCAAGCAGTCTCAGTCAACGGCACGAAATCCTAGAAAAGATAAGAAGAGAAAATCACCCGTCAAGCCACCATGATAATTTAGATCCACATAATGACTGAAATCATACAATGGAATGTGAACGGTGTACGCAGCAGATATGCAGAACTACAGCAATTGATCTATCGTGAGAACCCTGCTATTTTATGTCTACAGGAGACACACCTCCGACCTGAACATTCCCTGAAAATCTCGGGATACAATGTTTACCGGTATGACCATCTTGCCGGTATTCGTGCTAACGGAGGTTGTGCCCTCCTTCTCCGCCAGAATATCTTTTCCTCTGTTCTAAACATTAACAGTCCTCATCAATGCATAGCTGCCAGAGTAACCTTACCTACCATACAGTTTTCAATAGTCTCCGTTTATATGCCCCCAGATACACCCTTTACAGTACTTGAAATTAACATATTCTTTCACAGGTACCTGCACCATATCTCTTGGTGGGGGATTTCAATGCATCCCACCACTCTTGGGGCTCAAATTCCGATGACGACAGAGGAAATAAAATAGCAGAGGTATGTACCCGTCTAAATCTTGTTACCCTGAATTCAGGGGAAGCAACACACCTTTCCTTGGCTTATGGTACATACTCCATGATAGATATCTCCATTTGTAGCCCAGTTTTGTCCACGCATTTCGAATGGTCTGTGATTCACGACCTACATGGTAGTGACAACTACCCCATCCGAATGCGTATGTCCGCTTTACGTCCTGCGGAATCTCGATCTCCAAACTGGATTATTAAAAAGGCGGACTGGGTCGGATTTTCGGAGTCCATATCATTCGATGATAACGGACATGAAAGTGTGGACTCCGTAGTAGACCATTTCTCAAATATGGTTATCAAGTCAGCGGAATTATCTATCCCCCGGTCGTCCTGCAGGCCAAAACGCTTCTCTGTCCCCTGGTGGTCGGATGCCTGCAGAGATGCAATCCGAGACCGCCGATGTGCCTTACGCCAATTTGAGCGCCATCCGACCCAAGAAAATTTTGTCCAGTTTAAACGTCTTCGAGCAAAAGCTCGTCGCACTGTATGCGATGCTAAGAAGACGTCCTGGACAAACTACGTCAATTCAATGAAAAGGAATGTCCCATCTAACATCGTATGGGACAAAGTCCGCCGAATAATGGGGAAACGTAGTTCTGTATTTCCGGGAATAATAAGCAATGGATTAACGACCACCAGTCCAATAGAAATTGCAGAAATATTCGCTACCTCGTTCGCACAGATTAGCAGCTCAAATAATTATGATCCGGAATTTCTGAAAATCAAAGATGCTGCGGAAAAACGAAACCTCAATTTTATATCAGATAATACAGAGTACTACAATACACCGTTCACATCCGAGGAGCTGGAGGCGGCACTAGGCACATCCCCTGACACCTCCCCTGGTCCTGATAACATCCATAACCAAATGCTTCGCCATCTTCCGCCTGCTGGAAAATCCTTTCTTCTGGCAATGTATAACAGACTCTGGACTGAGGGGGTGTTCCCATCTGCTTGGCGTTCCGCCATTGTAATCCCCGTCCAGAAACCAGGAAAGGATCCTTCTTTGTCTGGAAGCTACAGACCAATTTCTCTCACCAGCTGCGTATGCAAGGTTATGGAAAAAATGATAAGCAAACGCCTGATGTGGGTACTCGAATCGGAAAACCGATTATGTAACATCCAATGTGGTTTTCGTAAGCACAGATCCGCCGTAGACCATCTTGTTCGGCTAGAGACCGCCATTAGAGATGCTTTCCTCAAGAAGGAACACCTTGTGGCGGTCTTCTTTGATCTAGAAAAGGCTTACGATACCACATGGCGGTATGGCATTCTGCAAACTCTGCATGACTGGGGACTTCGTGGTAGTCTACCAACGTTTATTGCGAAGTTCATGGCAGAGCGGTATTTCCGAGTTCGAGTAGGCACCACACTTTCTAACGAACACCTCCAAGAAAACGGCGTTCCGCAGGGTTCTGTATTAAGCGTTCTTCTTTTCTGCATTGCGATCAATGGAATTGCCCACTGTGTGGATAACCGAGTATCTTCTCTGTTGTACGTTGATGACTTCAGTTTATATTACAGCTCCCGATATCTCCCGTCCATCGGTCGACATTTGCAGCTGGTCATCAACGTACTATCAGAATGGGCTGTTCGCAATGGCTTTAAATTCTCCACTCAGAAGACGCAGTGTGTCCACTTTTACAACCAACGTGGACTACATCCACATCCCGAATTGCGTCTGAATGGAGTGGAATTGCAATATACAGACACTGCGAGATTCTTGGGCCTTATCTTTGATTATAAGTTAACGTGGGAGGCGCATATACGTGATTTGAGAAGGCGTTGCGAGAAATCCTTAAACATTTTACGCCTTTTGTCAGGGGTCCGATGGGGTGCAGACCGTACAGTGCTTTTACGCCTTTACCGAGCTCTTATTCGATCAAAGCTGGATTATGGGTGTTTTATTTATGGCTCAGCAAATAACTCTAAATTACGTCTTTTAGATACTGTACATCACCATGGGATACGACTCGCTACAGGGGCCTTCCGAACCAGTCGGATAGCGAGCCTGTATTGTGAAGCAGGAGAACCATCACTGTATCGGCGACGTCATATTTTGTTGTGCTCATGTGCTGTTAAGCTCCGCTCGCAGCCTGAGCACAACTCTTACGACTCTTTCCATCATTCGTCTCTTTACGGCCGATACAGTGAAAATCCATGGAGAACTCGTCCAGCAGGTGTGCGGTTTCGTGAACTGCTCTCTGAGCTGGATATACGTCTACCATCAGTCCGCACACTGGAGTATACCACCACTCCACCGTGGATTATGCGACGTCCCATGTTTGATATAAGTCTGAGCCGCTGTTTTAAGAATTTTACACCAGCTTTTGTTTATAGACTTCGTTTTAGTGAACTTTTATCCCGATATCCAAATTATTCATTAATTTTTACTGACGGATCCCGGATAAATGATTGTGTTGGTTGTTCCTTCGTTACAAATGGAGAGATATTTAAATACAGACTAAGCCAATATACTAGTGTTTTTACTGCTGAACTCTATGCTTTTTACAGAGTTTTATTGTTTTTAATTAGGCAACCTCGGGGCAGATTCCTTATCTGTTCCGACTCTTTAAGTGCCATCCAGTCCTTGCAGTCTTTTAATTGTGATGATCCGCTTGTCTTAAGAACTCAGCAGCTGCTCCATACTCTCCTTTGCTCTGATTATGAGATTGGAGTAGTGTGGATTCCTGGCCATGTAGGGATTGCAGGAAATGAGGCCGTGGATGCTGCAGCCAGGGCTGGCGCACAGGATGGCTCTCTGGTATATTGGCGCGAGAGGTGGCAGGACATTCGAAACTACTTGAAATCTAAAATTTGGTGGCAATGGGAAGGAGAATGGTCTGCACCAGAGGGAAACAGATTACGAAATATAAAGAATACTGTTAGAGTTTGGGATTCTTCTACAAGAGCGTCGCGATACGAGGAGGTTTTACTCACCCGGTTGAGGATTGGCCATTGTCATCTGACACACGGCCATCTCCTACGTGGCGAACCTCAGCCGGAGTGCGATATGTGCCATGTTCCACTTACGGTGGAACACTTTTTATTGCGTTGCAGGAAATATGACCATGCACGGAGGCAATATGGAATTCGGCCGACATTACGTGACGCTCTTGGAAATGATTTTAATTGTGCAAATGCAGTTCTGAGATTTTTATCAAATACAGGTTTGGATAAGGTGATTTAGTTTTTTATTGATCCGTTTTACTCATCCTCCGGACCCTTTACATCCGGAGTTTACATTTGTTGTTTTATATTTGATTTTACATTGTTGACATTTCGGACTTTATACATCCGAATATTTTATAAAATTTTATGGTTTTAAAATATGATTGACAAGTTATCCTCGGTGGCCTTAGTTTTATTGTTTTATTTGTTCGTCTTGAATACCACCTAGTGTGGTAGAATTGCTCACTTTTATGATTCTGTAGAAATCACCTTATGTATACTGCATTTGTGTGCCTCGTTTTATCGTGACGTTTTAGCACTCTGACTATTATATTATTTATGTATTTGTTACATTAAGAATTTTAGATAAGGGCGCAAATAGCCATAGTAGCTGACGCGCCCTTCTTAAACCCTACTACTACTACTCATGGAAGTACTGATGGATAAGGTGGTTTCGCCTGAGATTATTTTCTGCTACATTTGGGTGGTTGTTAGCTGCTTGAGGGATGTTATGCACAGTGTTAATGGCATCCAACTGGTCATCAGTAACAGGAGGTATATTTGCATTCTCATTGCAAGCTATATTGTGTAAAATAGCTGTTGCCACAATTACACTTTCAATTCTGTCCAATTTTAGTCTGATTCCAGTAGCTAAAACAGGAAATCTTTTCTATACCCCATAGCTCCTCTCTACTGGACTTCTAGTCCTTATGATGGCCTTCTGAAAAAGTTGTTCCTCTGGCGTGTGTGTAATTGTCAGTGGTGTAATGAGATAATTTTGTACAGCATATACACTATCTCCAACTAGAATGGCTCCACCAAATTTTCCATCTTCAAATCGCCTCTTAATTATTGAAGAATTAAAAATATGTGAGTCATGAGATGAGCCTAGCCACCTAGCCACAATGTCTCGAATCAATAAGAAAGAATCAGACACAGTTTGCACATTAATTGAAAAAAAAATTCCTTGCGATTTCTGAAGATTTTTGCATCTCCTCCACCTGGTGATTGTATTTTCACGTGTTCAGTCAATTGCACTTAGGAAAACGCCAAATCGTATAAAATCCGTGCTTAACTCTTGACGTTCCTTTAGGTGTTGTTGGCATGTTGATATAACGCTGTGACTAATGTCCTATAGCTGTAGAAGGACTGAGAGAACAGAGACTGGACTTAGAGTACAGAGAGTGGACTGAGAGGACAGAGAATGATCTGAGAGTACAGAGAGTGAACTGAGAGGAGATAGTGGACTGAGAGGAATGACAGTGGACTGAGAGGACAAAGAGAAGCCTGGGAGGATAGGTAGAGCACTGTGGGATAGGGAGTAAACTGAGAGAACAGAGGGAATAGAGACTGAACTGAGTGTCAAGAAGGTGGAGAGTGAGGAAGGTGAGTAGACTGAGAGACCAGAGAGTGGACTGAGAGGACAGAGAGTAGACGGAGGGGACAGAGAGTAGACTGAGAGGAAAGAAAATGGACAGAGAGGACAGAAAGTGGACAGATATTACAGAGAGTGAATTGAGAGTACAGAGAGTAGACTGAGGGGCAGAGAATGGAATGAAGGGACAGAGTGGACGGAGACGACAGGGAGAGGACTCAGACAACAGTGTAGCCTGAGAGGATAGGGAGTGGACTGAGAGGATAGGGAATGAACAAGAGGAGTGGGAATAAGCTAAGATAACAGAGAATGAACTGAGAGAAAAGAGTGTGGACACAGAGAAAGTTGAGTATATTGAGAGAACAGAGAGTGGACTGAGAGGACAGAAAAGGGGCAGAGATTACAGAGAGTGAATTGAGAGTACATTGTGTGTATTGAAAGGACGGAAAGTGATACAAAGATAACTGAGAGGATGGAGCGGGCTGAGGAGAAAAAGAGTGAACTGAGAAGACGCAGATTGGACCGAGAGGAGAGAGAGAGAGGACTGAGATAGTAGAAAAGGGAAAGGAAACAAAGTGGACCGATATCAAAGAGAGAGTACCGGAACTGAAATTACAGTGAGTGAGCACAGAGAGGACTGAGAGGGAAGAATTCTGACTCGCAGTTTCCCCAGTTCACTCTCAGTCTTCTCTCTATCCTCTCAGTCCACTCTCTGTCCTCTCAGTTCACTTCCTGTACACTCAATCTACTCACAGTTCTTCACCCCACTCTGCCCTCTCAGTCTACTCCCTGTCACCTGAGTCCATATTCTGAACTCTCTGTTCTCTCGGACTACTCTCTGTCCTCTCGATTCACATTCTGTCTCCTCTCTGTTCTCTCAGTCCACTCTCTGTCACCTCAGTCTACTCTGTCCCTTCCCTGTTCTCTCAGATCACTCTCTGTTCACTCTATGTCCTATCAGTCCACTCTTTGTCTTCTCAGTCCACTCTGTCTTCCCAGTCCATTCTCTCTCCTCTCAGTCCACTCTCTGTCTTCACTCTGTCCTCTGAGTCCACACTCTGTGCTCTCAGTACACTCTCTGTTCTCTCAGTCAACTCTATCCTCTCTGTTCTCTCAGTCAACTCTATCCTCTCTGTCCACTCTCTCTTCTCTCAGTTCACTCTCTGGTCCCTCTCTTCTCTTTTAGTTCCCTCGCTATCCCCACAGTGCTCCATCTATCCTCTCAGTCTACTCTCTTTCCTCTCAGACCACTTTCTGTTCTCTCAGTCCACTGCCTGTTCTTTCATTCCACTTTCTGTAGGTCTATTCACAGTCTACTCTCTGTACACTCAGTTCACTCTGTCATTTTTGTGCCTTCTCTGCCCTCTGCCTTCCCTCTGTTCACTCTGTCTCGTCTCAAAGTTCAGTTCATGAAGGAAAGAGAAGACTGAGAATAAAACAATGACTGAGAAGACAGTATGACTGAAATTTAGTGGAAGGGGTTCAATATGTAAGGCTTTTTTAGATTTAGATTTTCCAGCAAATCCTTCATACCCACATTAATGAATTTTAATTTTAAGGGGCTCGAACTAAGGAGATAACATGCTCACTAGGTTCAAACTACAGTCCGATATTTAACGGAGGGTGTTCATTATGTATACAAGTTTAGGTTTTTCCTGCAATTCTTTATTCCTACAATAAGCAATTATATATTTTCAGGGCTCGAACTCAGGAAGTAATTCCGTCATTGGGTTAAAACTACAGACTGTAATGTGGCGGAAGATTTCCATTGTGTATACAAGTTTTTAGTTTTTCCTGAAATTTGTTATTCCTTTAACAAAAAATTATAAATTTTCGAGGCTCGAACTCAGAGAATAATTCCGTCATTGGGTTTAAACTACAGGATGTAATTTGGCGGAAGATGTGTATTGTGTATACAAGTTTTAAATTTTCCCTGCAATTTTTATGTCTCTAATGAAGAATTATAAGTTTTCGGGGCTGAAACCCAGGAAATAATGCCGTCACTGGATCCAAACTACAGACTGTAATTTGGCGGAAGTCGAGCAGTGTGTATACAAGTTTTTAGATTTTTCCTGTAAATATTTATGCCTCTAATAAACAATTATAGCCTACACTTTCGGTATTTGAACTCAGGAAATAGTGCCGTCACTTTGTCCAAACAAGAGACTGTAATTTGGCGGAAGATGTGCATTGTCTATACAAGTTTTTAGATTTTTCTTGCAATTTTTTATGTCTCTAATAAAGAATTATAAATTTTCGGGGCTCAAACCCAGGATATAATGCCATCACTGAATCCAAACTACAGACTGTAATTTCGCGGAAGTGGAGCATTGCGTGTACATGTTTTTGGACCTTTTTTTTTTTTTGTAATTTTTTATACCTATAATGATGAATTATATATTTTCGGGGCTCGAATTCGGCCTTAATTGGTTCCTATGTTGGCGGTTCCATAGATGAACTGTTCCTACTACAAATACAATCTTTGTAATAAGAGAGCAGTATTTTACATTCTTTGCGCGTCTTGTACTCTGCTCGACCTGCGTTAGGTTTTATCGAGAGGAAGATTGGCATAAGTAACAATTTTCGTTACAGTGGAAGCAGATGAATTAAGGTTGGTAGCGCAAAAAGCGCTAGAAATATGTTGGCACTCCTTCAGATGTTACGGCATAGCATGTCATTAAAGTACACCTACTCATTAAAGTACAGGTGTTCAGCCAATGGCAAGTCAGCTTACAGGTGTTCAGCCAATGACAAGTCAGCTTTGTACCGTTATAAAACCGCAAGTATCGATTATTCTTGGATATGCAATCGAAAGAGAATTAGCGAAAAGTCACGGAGGCTGGAAATCCAATACTGTCGCAGAAGGTTATGTTCTGTTACTATAGTAATTAGAGTTAATTGTAAATAATATTCAAATAAATTCAATTTGTCATCTCGTTTTTCAATTCTAAATCAATTTTCACCTTATTCTGTGCCAAGGTCAATGAAATTCGGCCTCGGAAAAAATCAATACTTTCGCGTCTGCGCACATCTCACAATTCAGGTCAATTCGCTTGCGCTCGTTTCATAAACAATCATATTTGCGTCTTAATTACTACCATTATAGGCTCGTTGTGGTTTTAGTAGTGTATTTTGATGTGCTTTATGGTAATTTTCTGTCTCATTTATGTGAAATAAAAAAAATGTAGGAATATAAATCTTAATAGTAAACTTTCATTTTCTCGTATATTCCAATGATTCATAAAGGAATTATGATACACCTATCTTTTTTTCTTCACATGGCTCATACTTATTCACTTTTCTTAATTCATACACTGTGGAAGTTAGAAAACCACTAACTCCAGCAGTGTTTATTTCAAATTGTAGCGTAAGATGATGTAACAATTTAGGTTTTGAAGTATTTGATTGATAAAGAATGTAATTTTGCACAATATTAATAGATAAATGTATAATATTTAAAGTTAGTAAGAAAAATAATAAATTTCTTCTCTGTTTTGTAAAATTTGGTTTACTGGAGTTAGGGAGTTTTTGATTTCCCTGTTTCAATTTATAATCTCTCTTTCCTGCCACACAAATGAGAACAAATTTTTCTTCTCTTATTTCTTCTAAATTTGCTCGAGCAATCAACTCAATGTCATTTACAGTTGAAATAGCAGCTTTATCATCATTATCATTAGCACTAACACAATCCTCAGCTTCTGAATTTCTTCTGGAAACAGAACTTGTGGCTTCAACTTCTTTCGTTTCTGAAATTTATCCATCATGTAGAATAACACTTCTCGGGTTCTCAGCCAGGTGAGTTGGAGATTAGCTTCCAAGCTTTTCGACGGCTAGCTCTGCCATCTTCTTCAGGGAATGAAGTGATGTGGGACCATGTCTAGCCAGTATATATGCAAAAGTAGGGCTTCCCGCTGCTGGCCAATCAGGAGCTAGTTCCTAGTCCCTACCGCCAGGCGCACTCTGGTTGGTGGAAGCGGCAGCCAATCAAGAGCTACTTGCTGGTGGTTTAAGCGTATTGATGGAGATTTCCATGCTGTACTCAGCTGTAGACCCCCGTCTCTGTTGAAATTATTGCCATCTAGCTGGATTTCGATGGCTTCCTTATAACCAAGTCCCAGTAACCTGATGTCTTGTCCAAGATGGTGGTGGCGCCGAAATCTATCTTGTGACCAGTTTCTAGGCTGTGTTGGGCTACTGCAGACTTATCAGGGTAATATAGTCTTATGCTGCTTTGATGTTCCTTGCAGCGATCCATAATGGTGCTTCCCGTCTGCCCTATTTAGCATTTCCCACACTGACAAGGTATTCAGTACACATCAGCTGTCCTAAGACCAAGGTCGTCCTTAACTGGTCTCAGCAAGTTCTGGATCTTTGTGGGCGGCTTATGGATGGTCTTATTCCCGTGTTTTCTTAGCATTCTGCCAATTTTGACCGAGATGGGGCCATAGAACGGGATGTATGCCATGCCCTTCGTCTCCTCTTGTTCCTCGGCACGTGGTTTGTCCGAAAAGGCCCTTCTGAGAGCCAAGCCGATTTCCCTGTTGCCGAAGTTGTTCTGTTGGAACGTCTTACTCGGTGACGGATCTCAGAAGGGAGACCCTCTTTGTCCAAAATTCCTCTCGCACTGTGTAGAAGAGTCGACAGGATCGTTCGTTTCTGTGCCGGGTGGTGGCTGCGTCTATTCAGATATACATCGGTGTGTGTAGGTTTCCTGTATACTCTGTGACCCAGTGTGCCATCTGGCTTCCTGGAGATGAGAATGTCTAAGAAGGGGAGACATCCATCTTTTTCCACTTCTTTCGTGAACTGGATGTTCGGGTGGATATTGTTCAGGTATGGTTAAGACGTCCAATGACCTCAGGTGGGAAGTGAGGTCTCAGTAACTCCAACGTTTCCTTGAGTGGGACTCTAGTGAAGAGGGACACCACATCAAAACTCACCGGAATATCAGACGGATTTGTTCTGATGCTCTGTAGAGTCTTGATGAACTCTTCTGAATTCTTGACATGGTGGCTGCAATACATATTATGTGTGTTCTAATCGATATCTTGAAGGACATTGGAAGCCTTTACTATGAGAGCGAACGAAGAGAATTCCCATGCAATAAACTCTAAAGGATCTATATAAAAGTTGTCTTTTGTTCGTGTTAAAGGAGAGGATAAAAATCTGAGGACCGAAAATTTGTTCACTTCGTATAACAGGAATTCGTATTCACCGAATAAAAACCCATTAAAATCACTGTATTTTAGCTGGGACTGGGAAAAATTGTTCCTATTAAGGTGGTATTTGTCTTAACCGATTTCGTATTAACGAGGGTTTACTATACGTACTTCAAATCGCGTAATTATGCAGTAGTAAACTAAAGTAAACGTTTCGCATGTGGAAGGATTTAATATTATTGAGGTCAATAATAATGACATGTACTGAACATCAACATCCTACAATCGTATAAAATGCCAGTGAAAATCATGTGTTAACGAATGAAGACAATTATATTCCAACCAACGAGCTTTCGTAGTGAGAGTGGCTGCATGTGCAGCATTTGTCTACCTAGATGATAAAACTGAGTTGTAATCATTGCATTTGAGGTTATAAAAGATTCATAGCAGGACTCTGTATCACAGGTTATATCTATTACATGGTACTATCTGAAGTCCATGGAGAAGGTTAACAAAAGTGTCCCTATTGACCCACTGAGTGATCCACTGTCATGTTTTACCTTCTCCATATTTATCTAATATATATTTACTTACTTCACCGTTAGGCTCGTCAGTCCAAAAACACTTCTAAAATTGTTACTACAAAATTTTGTGTCTATTTATGAATCCGTAACAATTTTTTCGAGGAATGTTCTTTGCTGCAGAACGCAGAGATGTCATAAATTAATATATTTTTATAAATTGTTACTCTCATAAATTCCAAGCGTGTCCATGTGAACATCCTTGTTGAATTAATTTATATGAGCAATGCTTAGAAACTAATTTCATGCGATTGGCAAACATGTATTCCTGTCTGGGTGAGTGTGAAAGTATGCTGTGATTTTTTTTCTAATGGATGGGCATTTCGGCAGTTATGTATTGTAATTTTCATCATGAAGCCGAGATGTGTCTTAATAATTATGTTTTTAACGTATTATTTCTTTGATCTCCGCTCAGATTTTGAAAGTCTTAAAGTTGCTCGATAAGGTGATTAAAAGCAAGAAAATTTCCATGTACACTTAACGGCAAAAAGAATGGGCCGACTCTTGGTCGATAGAAATGCTAAGTTCTATCGCGCGGTTCACTCGTGTAAACGTAACGCACTGCAAGGCATTGATGTGGTGCCTCTTTATTGCAAGTCGTCCGTCTATAATGTAATAAACCTTATGAGCTGTGTGTGGCCCAGTGGTAAAATGTCTGACATTTGTGCCAGAGGTTATGAGTTCGCCTCCTGGTATGATAAAATTATTATTCTTTTATTTTAATTTTTAATTAATTTATTAGTTTCAATGTGAAATGGCATTTGTTAACAAACTTCGTTACGCTGCCTTGTAAAAATATTATTGCCCATCACCTGTGGGCTATTAATAGGCGAGACCTGGCCTGTATAAACAAAAATACTTGTTTCACATCCTAAAAAAACCGGACGCATATCGAATACAGATAATTAAATAAACAAAAACAAACAATTTGTTAATATAGTAACAAAAAATGCCTGTGGTGGGGACTAGTATTTAGTCCACAAACCACTTGCGTCAACAACTGCCCTCATTCTGCGCGCATGGAGTCCACAAGATTATGGAACAGGTCTAAATTCTTGGCCACCTCCTGCAACACATCTAGAACTCTGTCTCACAAATCCTCAGGTGTCCGAACGGATAGTTGTTCTTCCCAATTAGAGCGTAGGATCCTTTTGACTGTAGCCCACAAATTTTGAAACGGATTCATATCTGGTGATTTTGGAGGCCAGTCGACTGGGTCGACATCACGCCTCCTCGTGAACTATCTTTGAATCCGGTTGGCGGTGTGTATTGGATGATTATCCTGCTGGGAGAAAAGTGTTCCTTCTGGATATCGTTTTCGGGCAGAAGGAATCATTACATTTGCCAAAATGTGTTCGTAGACTTCTTCCCTAAACCGACAGTGGATCCGTTCCAGAAGTCCTGCCCCGTCGTATGACATCCACTCCAACACGCGACCCTCACGCAACCCGACCTGTTAAGTCGTCTCACGAAGCGTTCATCGTATCGATGGCCATCCATACGATAAACTAGGGCAGGACTATCGTTGCTACTGGAGACAATTACCTCGTCGGAGAAAATGACATTTCTCCAATCGAAGTCCTGTCGAAGAGTAGCATACGCAGAATAACCTATGCGAACCAGGACAATGAATTATTGTCTCTGTGCCATCTTCAAGCGTAATGACGAGACAGAACGTTTTAGTAACAGATAGGAGTATTGCTTGAAAGAGAGAGGGAGGTTTATTATTTATTAGAGTTTGGGCATATTCTAAGAGATATCGCCACATAATTATAGCTTTGCGAGACATATATGATGGCAAATTTGTAATTAAAAAAAAAGAAGATTGTGGGAGATTCGAACCTTGAGCTACTACTATCAACTTGTTCAATAGACCAATACCGTAACGACTTACGCTACTGTGACTGTTAATATCGTTCCAGCATAGGTAATACGTGGTGTTCCTCTTCATATTCGCTTCGGTTGATTTTGTATTTATCAATTTTATTATTATTTCACACTTCAGAGGCCCTGATGTATTTAGAATCAACCCTAAATTCGATTTTATAACATATTTTAGACTCTTAAGCAAAATACAGCAAATTTAAATGGTTTAATTACGTGAGCCGTTCAGAGCAAAAGTGGTGTAATTCAAAATTGGGTAATGAGGTTTAAAATAAAAATTCTGTAAAATACAGCGCAAAGTAGCAATTAATATATCCTTCTTGCTATCCACTGACTATTAATAGTTTACCCTATTAATTGCTACTTTGCGCTGTATTTTACAGAATGTTTACTTTAACTCTCATTACCCATTTTTGACTTACACCACTTCTGCTCTGAATGTCTCATGTGTTACCTGGTGAACTACGGTTTTGACGAGACGAGCATGTGCAATGTTATGTGTCTGTAACTTAAGAAATTGTTGCCGGCTCAATTTTTTTGCCGTTAAGTGTACAATAAGATTAAAAAAGAATGGGCCGGCGACAAATGTCTTCCAGAAACAGAACAGTGTGCATGCACGTCTCCTTGAAGCTCCTGTTCACAAGATGGCGCAATTAAACCACGCAAATGTGCTGTATTTTGTTCTGAAATATGTTACAGCTGATTCTAGCTGCATGAGGGCCTCTGAAGAGTGAAATGGCAATAAAATTGATAAATATTAAATATATCAAAGAGGGGTGCAAAATTTATCGGAACGAAGATGAACGAGAAAGCTACGTAATACGTTTGATTAAAGTATGAGCCATTGTAGCATAGGTGGCTTAAGCATGGGTTTAAACCAGGTAGCATTGGTTGTAGTAGGTTCGAATCTCCGTTAGTCTTAATTTACCATAATAAGTTTTTATATACTCCATTTACACAAATACCAAGTAGCGACATCGCCTGGAAGTCAACTGAATGTTTAGTAAATAGCACAATCCTTCCCCCGGGCAACATTCCTATTGTTAATAAAACCGTCTGCATTTATATCTCATTTATAGTTTTCAAAAATATGTTTAACTAAACCATTAAAACATGTTACATTGTAAACATTACATTTGTTCTATTTGTTTTAATAATGGCAATACCGAAGTGATACTGTTTACCATTCTGTTCATATTGAAGTTTAGCATTCTGTATGTTTTGTTTACGTATATTCTTTATCTGTATTCTTCACAGGAAATGTTGACAACGTTTGAAAGCCAATTTTAATAAATAATAAAACAAATTTAGAAATAATAAAAAGTAGATGTAGACTATATGTTATAATAATATATAACCTATTAAATTGATATTTCATATTCTTCGTCAGTCATATGTCCGATACTTGCAGCCGTTTAGATTCTTGAAGTTCCTTTTTTGACCAATCATGATATTGCAAACATTCATTAGGGCTTACATATCGAATTAAACCGTAAAATTTTGTGTGGAATCTTCAGCAGAATAGTTCGTCTTTTTATTTCGCTACATATTAAAATTATTTTACTTCGATATGTATTTTGAATATTAACTCTAGAAATAAATTGTATTTTCGTCCAAAACACCCGTGACACCAACTCTCAGAATGTAATCACTCACGTCTTACAAATGTGTTGCAACATGGGGAGAGAGTTCTATTACAATGAGACAGTTTTCACTCAGGGCAGCGATTATGTGGTTTGGTCTAGGACATTTGTCAACAAACAAGTATAAATAATATCATCATCAAATCGTCATATTTTACGACACAGATTAAGTCAAGATTGTTTCAGTTTCAAAGTGGTTTAATATTTGTCTTATCAGCGTTTTCTTGGGTGTCCTATGTTTCTCCTTTCATCTGGTTTGTAATGAAGCAGTTTATATGATATTCCAGGTATTCTGTTCATTCTACGTGTTCCCTCCACTTATTATTTTGTTATTAAGATATTTAATTGTAATTTCCCCCTTGTATTTTGGTTATAATTATATCAATAATACCGCATACAATTATAATAATTATTAATTTCTGCGAAGCATAAGGGTCTGGGAACTTATCATTATTATTATTATTATTATTATTATTATTATTATTATTATCGTCATCATCATTATTTTATCATTATAAAGATGCTATGGTGAACACATGAAACTGACTAGAAATTTTGTGTACTTATATTTGATGTGCTTCTGATTTTCAAGAAATGAAATAAACTACTAATTTTGTAAACAGGCCAGGTCGTGCCTAATAATAGTCCACGAATAATGGGCTATTATGTTTGCAACACTTGCATAACCAAGTTTATTAACAAATTCCACGAACACTTGTCATTAAAAATATAAAATAATAAAATAAAAAAATCAACCTTGCCAGGAAGCGAACTTACAACTACTGATTACGAAATCAGAAATCTTCTCCCTATGCTACATCACTTCGTTGCACTTGCTGCAATGTAGACGGATCACTACCAAAGAATCAACCGGAGCAAACATCACAGCATTGCCTTCGAAAGCAACGAGTTTACTCATGTAATCCGACCTTAAAACTTTACATTTAAACTATCAAGAGTGGCCATTCTTTTTAAACCCAATTTGTACTCAAAACTAATCATCTCCCCATCTGCTATAGTACATTATACACAGACTTCCACCACATCTTTCTCCAGAAGAAAGGCACTGCTTATGCTCAGTGTTGTTTTATTTCATTATTACCAGTTGATGTAGGCTATTTTTGTAGCAATCAGAATTCTAGTTACCATGTTACCCTGAGATATTGCGGATAAGAATAAGGTAAGTTTACTTATGTATTGATATTTTTACATTGCTTCAACTAATAGTGTTTGTTGTAACATTAGACATGTTAATTGAGAATTACAATGTAACGAAATTGTTCACCAACAATCTGCCGTCTATTTATGGCTCCTCCTTACCAGTCATGTCCATATGAACACTGTGGGCATTTATGAAATCAAAATCTTTGAAAACTATTTTTCTGTGCTTTAATACTTTATATGTGACTGATGTAATTACTTTTCCATCAGAGGACTGTCAAATTTTTTAGAACTGGGTCTGACGGTGCAGGAAGTCTTAGATATAATTTATGATGAGTGCAGAAAAACACCCAAATCAGATCAGTTTTCATCGACCACCTGACCCAGCCATTTCCACAGACGAATATGTTGTTGTTCAGTGCCTGGCGTCTGGCAATGAAGCCATTAGCGCTCTTGCTCTCTAGTACTTTTGAATTAGGTCTTTATCTCCAGAGAGTGTGTTGCAGGTTTTCAGATGAACTTCGTTCATATTCTTTTGAGTGTGTATAGAGTACAGGATGGTGAAGTCAGAATTCCTATTTACGGACGAATATTAGAAGATGAAAGGAAAGGAGGTTTCCTAGAAAATCGTAAGCCACAACAGCTCTGTGTTGAAGCCGAAATAAGATTGATACATACATAAATTAAAACGGAACCAAGAAATTTCGACCAGTTGATTGGAAATAGTCAAACAAATAGGAAAAAGGAGGAACTATATAATTAAATTGGAGAGCATTTCCTGGTTCTAATTTTAATATGTATTGCGAGAAAAATCCAGTGCAAATCTTTCAGTTGTTCTTAGATGATAAGCTCATATTATTATAGGTTCATGAATCCAACAATCACACACTTTCAAGAACTGTCCGAACACTAATAGAACTCGCGAAAAAATGAAATCTTTCCTGGACATCGATATTCCCAGTTGAGCCTTGTATGCTGACTCAGTCAGCAAGGTCGGCCCACGTCTATCAGCGCCATCTTTTCCATCTGGCATTCCTGTTACATCCTTATGACAGAGCAGAATAGAATTATGAGTGAACGAGAAGAGGGAAGTAATTTTCCTGGATAGGTAAATTATCAGACACAGAGATTCGGAAATTCGTTACCGTCAGGGACAGACATTCTCGGAAGTTCGGCACCATGAGAGACACACAGACTTGGAAGCTCGATAGTATGGGAGATATACATTAGGAATTTTGCTTGTGTGGGAGTATATGCTTGGAACTTCGTTACCATGGGAGATACACATTTAAGAACGAATACTGACTTGCTTTCTTAGAATGTCCCAAATTAGGAACAGAGATACGGGCCACTGTAGTTTGAGATTCGTTTATCTACTTCATAGTTGAAGATATGTAATACTGTACTGGCATATGAGTGTGTTTTCTTCATCACAAGCCGAGTTTACATATATATTATTTTCATGTGGCACAGTTGAATTTAATTTTAGGGAACTGCTGTGCGTATCAGCCATTACACCCTTATTGTTATTCTCAGTCATATTGTTTATAATGTGTAATTGTTATTGTTATCTTATCTCATTTAATTATACTTGTACTTATTTGTATTTCTTATTTAATTATATATCATTATATATTGTTTAATATCCAGCTTTGCTTTATTTCCGCTTGCTCCCACTACACTATGTTAGTCAAATCCATAATCACCTTCTACATCTAAATCAATGTACATAACCAATATGCTATACGACGCGTTTCACAGATGATTTATAGAAGAGCACTATGAACTGTGAGCATGCTTCACAGTAGTTAGAATGCTCTCCCTAGTAAGAGGTTATATTGGAATTGCATTCCATGTGCAATTAACGATTTTGTTTGCAATGTCATGAAGAGGAACTGTTTCGAGAAAATTCTGAGATTAATCACTGTAATGAAATAAGAAATTTTATACAAACATGGAGAAAATTAGACTCCTCACTGAAAACATAAGAAACTAATGTAATCAGTTGTATTGTTTCCAAACAACACCTATTCTGTGATGAGTCAATGATAAAGTATTTCGGAAAACATTCTTGCAAAGAGTTTATCAAAGGAAAAACCAATCAGATTCGGCTATAAAGCATGATGTTTGTGTATAATTTCTGGCTATATTGTCACTTTTTCCTTCTACCAACGAAGTCACCTAATGGAAATTATCAATCTTTAGATATTTTGGAGCTTCCAAGTTACTGACGTGAGCTTTCTGCTCTCTTCATTTCTCGCTTAAATAGGCCTAAGCGTCAAGTTTTAGTACGAGTATCTTACAGTATCCAACAGTCTTACCAAACACCTATGATAGTAAATATAGAAAATAATTCGGAATACATATATAATTATGTTTTCATGTATTAATTACTAGGTTACCGCGTTGACTAGTTTCAGCCAGTGGGCCATCATCAGAACAGTGATTTTCGCGCCCTCTGATTGTGTTTCTGTGGGAGTATGTTTGTGTAGAGTAATGTGGAGTCAAAAAGTGTGTTCTCTGAAATTGAGTTGTGTATTGAGGATTTGATGCAGGTGTTTTTGTATCTTAACAAACAGTCTCATAAAGCATATATGAATTTTAACACACACATAGTTTATTGTCATTCATGATACACTTCAAAGCATGTAACACACAACCCTAATCACATTTTCTTCATTTTGTGCGATCTGCTGACGTTTCCTCATGCAATATAGAGCTGCACACCTCTTTTTCCATTTTCTTTATATAGTGCTTTAAACCATCATAACGGTACTGGACATCGCTGGGAACACACGATTTGTACGGATGTGATGTACTAGAAGATGGTCTTCCTGCCTATTTAACAGGATTCATGTACCTCTTCAGGTAAATTTGTACAATTTCTCGCCTGAAGTCAAGCTGAGTAGTCTGCTCGTTTCTTCACCTGCCATGCATTATGGATGGACATATCAATAAACCATAAAAGTAAAGCCCAGTACCATTCTTTATTCTATACATGGAAATATTTTTATCCATCCTATCCACTCCCCCCATATTCCTATTATATTGTGTAATTATGTGAGGTCGTTGTACTTGGGTAGTCTTCTTCTCCTTTCCGGAACACCTTTCCACGGACAAGGCTGCACATGTAGATGCTATGGAAACAACACAGTTATCCACCCACTTCATGACAATGCATCATCTTTGGAATGAGAATGTGCAGTGTACCCTGTTTTTTTTTACCAGGCCTTTATTTCAAAGAAGGGCACATGTTTTGGGATCCTGTTTTCCCTAATCATACTTGTTCCTCCATATCCTTCTCTTAAAAAATAAAGAAGTTCAAATCCTGTGCATAGGTTGTCGAAGAAAAAGTGGAATGCAGTATTTTTTGTATTGAAAGAGAAATCGTCTTATCATCTGATTCCTTCTGAAAGTGATTTTCATACACTTAATTTCCTCGCGTGAGGTTTCTGCTCTCTTCATATCTTGCTTAGATAAGCGTCAAGTTGTAGTATACTTATGGCCGGTGACCTTGAAAGCTGTAACTTGCCGGAGTCCGGTGCTTCAGGGATCAACAAGTTACAGCTCGCAAGGCCACCGGCTGCAGACATCTCATAGAATGAATAATATACCGGCATTGGATCTGGTTTTTATGGCTTCTAACCTGGCTGAGAGCAACAGAATTTAAAGTGTTCTTGATACAAAATAACATTTGCTTTTGAAAGATCTTTATATCTGCTGCTGTCACCACCCCACCGCCGCTGCTGCTGCCGCCACCGCCGCTGCCGCCGCCGCCGCCACCACCATCATTATCCCTACCACTTAACTACTGGCTAGATTAGAGAAATTTTTCCATAACATTTATCAGAACAGGAATTAATCAATGAAGTTTAATCCCAATTAAGATAAACTTAAGAATATTGACACATCACATAAAAATACTAAGTTTAAAATTAATAATAATGGAACTGTGTACAACGTTTTATTGGCAGTACCTAAATTAAGATTGGAAAGGACAGACAGGTTTCAACATACAGTAAGTCTTCTAACGAGTATTAATAATAAATACACTTTGTTATCGAAAAGGATAGTAAATACTAAAACTCTAGTGTCATAGATGTGTTACGTTTCCTCATGTACCACAATATCTTGATTTTTTAAATTAAATCACAAAAATATGATAATGATGATAATGATGATGATGATAATTAATGATTACGATGACGATCATGATAATAATAATAATAATAATAATAATAATAATAATAATAATAATAATAATAATATTTTTTTTTTGCAAGAGATTAGTACATGGAAAGCTTAAAATGACATCGTAACGATATACAGTCAAAAGCAAGTTGCATCCATCTCATAGTAAATACATCCATTAATACCGTAGAAAAACCTTACAATTCCATTCATGTATAACCTGCTTAAAAATTCTGTCTGGTAAATCGCTAACTCCATGTATTGTGGGTCCCTATCACCATGGCATGGTGCGTCCTCATGTTGCGAATAGAGGAGACAGCCTCCAGATATGTAGAGTAGCTGCGAATATATTGAATAAGCAGTCGTGGACAGCCGATAAGGGGTGGTCCTCTAGCTTGGGGGTTGGACGAAGGACTAACAACCCATCATCGTAAAAAGCAGCTTGTTACGAATTCATACAATAAACCTCGGAATGGGACTGATTCTCTGAAACAACTACAGCAACGGAATTAGGTTATGAGGTTTGGTACTTGGAACGTAACTAGTCTTTATAGAAAAGAAAGGGTAACATTAGTAGCAAAACAACTAGCTAGATATAGAATAGACTTCGTGGGAGTACAAGAGGTTAGGTTAGATGGGAATGGCATATCACAAATAGGAGATTACTTGTTGTATTAAGGGGAAGGAAACAATTATCATAATAATCATCAGTAAGTTAACATGGAGCAATCATTTGAAATACATTTCTGAAAAAGCTCATAAAAGATTTTCCCTTCTCAAAAGACTAGCAGAAAAGAAATGGGGATGCTCTAGAAATACTTTGAACACTACATACAAAATGTTTATACAGGCTGTGCTGACATACTGTGGATAAATTTTAATTACTTCACCTTTCATAAACGAAATAGCTGTCAGGCTCATTACTGGTGGAATCAAAACAAGTCCAATACATTCTAAGAGATTTCTCACTAATATTAACAGCATAAAATTACAATAGAAGGAAAAGCACTGACTCAATATGAAAAACTTATCAGATTACCAGGAAACAATTGACATTCATACAGTGGTCTCTGTAGATTAAGAACTCAAAAAAGTTTCATATCCATGGTTCAAGAATTAAAACATAAAATCAATATCCTGAATTTAAAGAAAAACTTACAAATTAAACCACACTCTTTAACTCTATTAAATATAGAGTATAATCTAAATTTAACAGAAGACATACTGAAATCAGAAGTAAACACTGAAATAATGAAAGAATTGTCTTTAGAGACAATTAATATTAGGTACCCTCCATAAAACTGGCTTCATTTATACACTGACGGATCCTTGATCTCCAAGGAACAAGGTGCCAGTGCAGGTGTTATGTGCTGTCTCTTCTCACTTTATACATCTCTTGGATATGGAACAACAAGTTTTGATGGAGAAATCATTTCAATAAGTGAAAGCCTCAGGATTCTTCTATGCCACATCAATAAATTTAAGAATGCAGTTACATATTGTCAGACTCCAAAGCAGCTATTCTATCAATAGTCTCTAGACACACACCTTCATCTCAAACAGCAGACATAACTAAAATGCTCCCTCAATTAATAACACTCAATAAAAGAATTGTATTCCAATGGATACCATCCCATTGTGGAATCCTGGGAAACGAGAATGCGAATGCTTTAGCAAAGAAGGGCAGCACTGCTATTTATAGACCTGTTCTAAATCTATGTATTACTCTTTGAAAGTATTTATTACATCTTCATACTTAGACTTCAACAAACAAATTTTGATAACACAATCTCAAGGGAAAAATGAAACTCTCTGCGTCATAATCCACAGTAAATTCCCGATTTACCACGAAAATCATCTGTAGCCGCATTTAGATTGGCAACAGCCCATGACTGTTTGGCCAAACGCCTGCATAGAATTGGGATATATCAATACCCTAACTGTCTATTGTGCAAATCAAACCAAGAAATGGATTCGGAAAACCTCAAAATCTGTGCTTCAGTGGCTGACCATGATAATATCTTTGAAAAATATTGGAGTGCAAGAGGACAAATGAATTTATTGACAAATGTCTGGCATTAGAAAACAACAACAACAATAATCACCAATTAGGAACAGGATTCTTTGTTCATAAAAGAATAAAATCAGCAGTAAAAAAGGTCGAAATTATCAGTGACATGTAATCATATTTAGTACTTAAGCGTAGATGGTTCGTTATCGTAGTTAAAAATGGTCACACCCCTACAGAAGAGAAAGAGACCATATAAAGAATAGCTTCTATGAGGAATTGGTTCATACTTTTGATCAGTTATCTAGATATCACATGAAAATTTTATTGTTTTTTTTTTGTTTATTTTATTGGGTTATTTTACGACGTTGTATCAACATTTAGGTTATTTAGCGTCTGAATGAAATGAAGGCGATAATGCTGGTGAAATGGGCCCGGGATCCAGCACCGAAAGTTACCCAACATTTGCTCGTATTGGGTTGAGGGAAAATCCCGGAAAAAACCTCAACCAGGTAACTTGCCTCGAACGGGATTCGAACACGGGCTACCTGGTTTTTCGGCCAGATGCACTGACCGTTACTCCACAGGTGTGGACTGGGAGTTTTCAACGCTAAAGTAAGACGGGAGGATGTTTTTGAACCAACTATTGGAAAAGTGAGCCTACACGCATAGTAACGAAAATGAAGTAAGGCTAGTCAACTTTTCCACATTAAAAAATTTAATTGTCAAAAGTACAACAATTCTCCATAAGGATACACATAATATATTTGGGCTTCTCCAGATGGGTTGACACACAACCAAATATATCACATCTTGAGAGATAAACGGAGAGACATACTAGTATAGTAGACATTCGAACTTTCAAGGGGGCAGACTGTAATTCTGACCATTATTTGGTAATTGGAGAATATTAAGAGAAAGACTATCAGTAGCCATGCGCGTAGAGCAACAAGTTAAAATTAGTAAATTCAATATTTTGAAATTAAAGGACGAGGAAACTAAACAACATTATCAGGTCGAAATTTCGAATAGGTTTGCCACTTTAGGAAGTTCCGACGAAGTTGAGAAAGAGATAGATGTTAATAGCATGTGGGATAACATCAGAGATAGTATCAAAATTGCAGCTGAGCAGAGCATACTATAGGTTACAAATCAAGATTTCAGGCATAACTCCCTGTAAAGTTGATTTGAATAATTTCGAGGGAAAAATTGTTCCGGAGCCGGGCGGAGCCGGGTATCGAACCCGGGACCTTGGGTTTAACGTACCAACGCTCTACCACTGAGCTACTCGGGAGTTCCCGAGTAGCTCAGTGGTAGAGCGTTGGTACGTTAAACCCAAGGTCCCGGGTTCGATACCCGGCTCCGGAACAATTTTTCCCTCGAAATTATTCATACTATAGGTTATTATGAAACTAAGAAAAAGAAATCGTGTATTGATGAAGATTGTTGCATGGTAGTAGAAAGAATGAACCAGGCAAAATTGAAATTCTTACAGGATCCAGTTGAGGAGAATAGAGATAATTATTTCAAAGAAAGACAGGAAGCAAGTCACACACTTAGGAATAAAAAGAGAGGTTACTTGAAGGAAAAACTTAATGATGTAGAAACAAATAGTAAGAATAAAAACATTCGAGATCTATGTAAGGGTATAAAGGAATTTAAGAACGGATATCAGGCAAGGGTAAACGTGATCAAGGATGAGAATGGTGATTTGCTTGCAGACTCTCATTCGATCCTGAACAGATGGAAGAGCTATTTTGAGCAACTACTAAATGTACATAGGCCAAATAGAAACGATCGGGACGAAATTCAATACAAACTGCTGAGCCATTTATACCCGAACTCATACTTTCAGAAGTCGAAATTGCGATAGAAAATATGAAAAAGTACAAATAACTGAAGGGTATCGATCAAATTCCAGCAGAATTAATACAAGAGGATGGAAGCACATTATCTAGCAAAATTTATAAACTTGTATTTGCTATTTGGGAAAAGGAAATTGTACCAGAACAATGGAAGGAGTCCATAATTGTACCTATTTTTAAGAAAAGGGACAAGACTAACTATGGTAACTTTCGAGGAATATCACTTTTGTTGACATCGTTCACAATTTTGTCCAATATTCTTTTGAGAAGATTAACTCCGTACGTAGAAGAAATTATTGGGGATCATCAATGCGGTTTTAGGCGTAATTGATCGACTATTGATCACATTTTTTGTATTCGACAGATATTTTAGAAAAAAAATGGAAGTATAAGGGTACAGTAGTACATCAGTTAATCATAGATTTCAAAAAAACATATGACTCGGTTAAAAGAGAAGTTTTATATACTACTCTTATTGAATTTGATATTCCAAAGAAACTAGTTCGATTAATTAAAAAGTGTCGCAGTGAAACTTACAGCAGAGTCCGTATAGGCCAGTTTCTATCTAAAGCTTTTTCAATTCACTGCGGGCTAAAGCACGGACAAGCACTATCACCTTTACTTTTTTACTTCGCTCTGGAATATCTATTAGGAAAGTTCAGGATAACAGAGAGGGTTTGGAATAGAACTGGTTACATCAATTTCTTGTTTATGCGGATGACGTGAATATGTTAGGAGAAAATGTACAAACTATTAGGGAAAATACGGGACTTTTCCTTGAAGCAAGTAAGAGATAGGTTTGGAAGTAAATTCCGAAAAGACAAATTATATGATTATGTCTCGTAACCAGAACGTAGTACGAAATGGAAATGTAAAAATTCGTAATTTATCTTGGGTCAATAGTAACAAATATAAATGACACTCGGAAGGAAATTATACGCAGAATACATATGGGAAGTGCGTGTTATTATTCGGTTGAGAAGATTTTGTCATCTAGTCTGCTGTCAAAAATACCTGAAAATTAGAATTTATAAAACAGTTATATTACCTGTTGTTGTGTATGGTTGTGAAACTTGTAGTCTCACTTTAAGAGGGGAACAGAGATTAAGGGTGTTTGAGAATAAGGTTATTAGGAAAATATTTGGGGCTAAGAGGGATGTCGTTACAGGAGAATGGAGAAAGTTAAACAACGCAGAACTCCACACATTGTATTCTTCACCTGACATAATTAGGAACATTAAATCCATATGTTTGAAATGGGCAGAGCATGTAGCCCATATGGGCGAATTCAAAAATGCATATAGATTGTTAGTTGGGAGACCAGAGGGGAAAGAGACCTTAGGGGCGGCCGAGAAGTAGATGGGAGGATAATATTAAAATGGATTTGAGGGAGATGGGATGTGATGATAGGGAGTGGATTAATCTTGCACAGGATAGGGACCGATGGTGGGCTTATGTGAGGGCGGCAATGAACCAGCGGGTTCCTTAAAAGCATTTGTAAGTAAGTAAGTAAATAGGTAACTGCTATAGGTAATTTATTATAAAACCTATTTCCCTTAATAAAGCATATTGTATGCTACCTGAGTTGAGCCTACTGTACATTACATCAACATCTCATTTATTTCTTGTAGTAATTGTATGTATCTGTGACCTTGCTTTATAATCCTGTAAGTTATTATTATGCATATGATTTAAAGTTTATAATTTTTATAGTCATGTTTGTAGGATTTCCGATAAGCTGAATTGTCAAAGAGGTAAAATCGTAATACAGCGAACGTTAAGCTCCGCCCACGACCCCTTTCCACTTTTCCCCTACTAGCTCACCAGACACTCTACGTGATAGGCGAGTGTTGTGTCGAATTCACATTGGGGATAACTTCCCCTACAGGCGTTCGCTATATTGCGATTTATCCGACAAAGGTTAAATATGTTAAGATTATATCTGCTGTCTTATTTAGCTTATCAAAATTACATGTGATTTATTTATTCACATACATCATAACACATAGAAAGCAATAACAGATGAACGGTTTCAGCATGATATGCCATCATCAGAACGTAAGAACCATTAATAACAAGATATGAACACTTTACAATTATTATAAATGAAAGGATAAACTCCAGAACATGGATTACACCCTTCCCCTCTGCCCCCACCGCACCAACATTGCAACTAGTTACCTTCCTTGCAGACTCCTCCCTCTCTGGCGTTCTCACGCTTCATCTCGCTCCATTCGAGACACGCGCCACTTCGAAACATCATGGCGGCCACTGACGATCTCCATGAACATCGCGACGAGGAATAAGCGGGGTGTCGGGGCTGCAAGCCCCAATGATGACCCGACGTGTAGCACATGATGGAAAAAAAAGCGGGGTGTCGGGGCTGCAAGCCCTGATGATGATCCGACGTGTAGCACATGATGAAAAAAAGCGGGGTGTCGGGGCTGCAAGCCCGATGATGATCCGACGTGTGCTGGAAAAAAGCCGGGTGTCGGGGCTGCAAGCCCCGATGATGACCCGACGAGTGCTGGAAAAAAGCGGGGTGTCGGGGCTGCAAGCACCGATGATAATCCGACGTGTAGCACTTGATGAAAAAAAGCGCGGTGTCGGGGCTGCAAGCCCCAATGATAATCCGACGTGTAGCACATGATGAAAAAAAGCGGGGTGTCGGGGCTGCAAGCCCCGATGATGACCCGACGAGTGCTGGAAAAAAAGCGGGGTGTCGGGTCTGCAAGCCCCGATGATGATCCGACGTGTAGTACATGATGAGAAAAAGCGCGGTTTCGGGGCTGCAAGCCCCGATGATAATCCGACGTGTAGCACATGATGAAAAAAAGCGCGGTGTCGGGGCTGCAAGCCCCGATGATAATCCGACGTGTAGCACATGATGAAAAAAAGCGCAATGTCGGGGCTGCAAGCCCCGATGATGACCCGACGAGTGCTGGAAAAAAAGCGGGGTGTCGGGTCTGCAAGCCCCGATGATGATCCGACGTGTAGTACATGATGAGAAAAAGCGCGGTTTCGGGGCTGCAAGCCCCTTTGATAATCCGACGTGTAGCACATGATGAAAAAAAGCGCGGTTTCGGGGCTGCAAGCCCCGATGATAATCCGACGTGTAGCACATGATGAAAAAAAGCGCGGTGTCGGGGTTGCAAGCCCCGATGATGACCCGACGAGTGCTGGAAAAAAGCGGGGTGTCGGGGCTGCAAGCCCCGATGATGATCCGACGTGTAGCACATGATGAAAAAAAGCGCGGTGTCGGGACTGCAAGCCCCGATGATAATCCGACGTGTAGCACATGATGAAAAAAAGCGGGGTGTCGGGGCTGCAAGCCCCGATGATGACCCGACGTGTAGCACATGATGAAAAAAAGCTGGGTGTCGGGGCTGCAAGCTCCGATGATGATCCGACGTGTAGCACATGATGGAAAAAAGCGGGGTGTCGGGGCTGCAAGCCCCGATGGTGACCCGACGTGTAGCACATGATGAAAAAAAGCGGGGTGTCGGGGCTGTCGCTGATAGAGCAACACCTTTCGCAGATCGGCACAAAACTGTCGGCACGCCAAGCTGTCCAGCGTCACCTGTTAATTTAGCGCCGTGTCGATTCTTTCTCTGATTGGCCTGTCGTCACTTAGGTCCCGTTAACTCAACGAATCTTGCCCCCCCCCCCGCCCGCCCGCCATCTAGTCACATGAACTTACATTAATTTATGCACTTAAAATACAACCAGAGCGGGTAGAAGAGAAAGTGACGTTACTTCCTCTAGTTCAGTGGTACGTCGCCGAGTGGCGCTAGCCCTTTTTTCCGTGTCCAGTTTCAGGATCTCTATTCAAGTGAATGCAAATGGTTTTTAAAAATAACCCATTAGATAAAAATGTATTTTAGAGTGCTTAGTTACAATGTTTTACTTCTTTAAAAATGTAATATTACTACATTAACAAATTTGTGAGTTATATAACACAACCCTGAATATTAAATATAATAATTAACCTAAAAATGGAACATTGTGCCGGCTTCAGCCAGAAATACGCAAAAAAGTACAGCATCGCAAAACTTAACATTTTTTATGGCATTATAAAGTACGCATTAACATGAAATTATAGTTTTTATACACAAGAAAGAATGTAATATAATAAAGGAGACACTTTATTTTCACTAATAGTTTTTATCTACTATTAGTCATTAGTTGCAGTTGTATCTGGTTTATAAGTAATTCAGGGAAACAAAAAATATTACGTGCAACTTAGACTCATAAATTAAGCTTTGATATTATATCTATGCTAATGTAAGTTTTGATCTTTTGAAACACCTAGGTTATTTTGTGTTTTGTAAAATTAAAATAATTTGGTAGCACTGTATTAAGTAGTTGTATGCTACTTATTGGAGAATATTAAATTAACGACTTTTCCATGAGATCTATTAATTTCTCATATGCTCGATTAGAAATCTCTTATGATGTGGAAACGTAATAAACAAAATGTAATAAAATTTATTGTAAACCAGATTAAGTTGTAGTCTAGATGCAAAGTAGAATTATACTGTACTTTTGTTGCCGAAATAACTTTTACGTTAATTACGACTAAAGTGCTATTATTAAAAATAAAATAATTAATAATTAAACATGTATATTTAATGAAGTAGACTCTAGGTGCTTGGATTCAATTAGGAGTTCACAATTAGCACTTTAATACAGCACATTTTTTAACTGGCACATAGATTGAAAAATGTTCAGATGTAGAAAGTTTATGGTAATCTTCACAAGATAATCATTTTATAATTCCAAAATGTCGCTCTAGAGGATCCTAGTTAATTTTTTTCTGTCAGAATACCTATATTTAAGTCTATATATTATTTATTTTATTTTATTGTCCCGAAGTACTTATGATATTTCCAAGCAGATATATATATATATATATATATATATATATATAGTATATGCGTAAATCACTTCGTGATTTAAGACGGCGCTTATTCCATCGGATCCCGGCCAACTAGTCACTCATAACGAGTGCACCTCAGCACATGTGTGGACTTCAGTCCTACGTTCATATACATCTATGACGTAGTGCAGAGGGCGGCCACTAGAGGGAACCCAAGAGTTGGAACTTAAACTGAGATGATTCTGTCCGACACCGGGATGGGTATCCGGTGTGGCTTAGTGGATGAAGCATCAGCACGTAGAGCTGAAAACCCGGGTTCAAATCCCAGTGCCAGAGAGAATTTTTCTCCGTTCCATTACTCTTTCATCATATTTAAATCTGCTATCCCACAAGAATTAATATATTCGCTAATGCTCTGAATTGTCACTCTAAATAATTCAAGGGTTCTTTCTTAGGCAAACATGTTCTTTGTATTGTCAATTACGTGTCATATATTTTCTAAAATCGTGTACTGCTAGAATCCTTTGTACAGGGCAGACGAGGGAGTCCTTGAGTTCAGAGTATCTGCAAGGTCGTTCATTCACCCTTGAATTCTTTTGTATTTTCACTTTCCTCGAACTCATCATAATTTATGACTCTAAAAAAATGTATCGATTTTGAAAAACTCGCACTAAACAGCTGACATGCTGGTCTGGAGTTCATTCACTGGAAGGAATTACGGTCAATGTAACTATATATAATTTTGGGCATTCAGGTGTGGAGTAATTGCACATAAATGCATACAAGCGCATGATTAGCTAAGGTGTTCTTCTGATTTTCGGGTCTCAGATCCAATTATTTTTTACTCGGATATTTAACGATGCTTTATCAACTGCTGGGTTATTTAGCATCAATGGAATTGGTCATAGCCAGATGGTATTTGGTAAGGGTACATTGTTATGAGAAAGGATTGATGTCCTCTTCGTTGGATATTTTCTCTTCTTTTATTTTTTTAAGATATCGAGGCAAGTTTGGGAAAATACTGTATGTGTTATGGCATACGGTTTTGGTCGCCAGTTCTTCCGTGGAAGTCCTACCTCTTTACTGGCAATAATAAATTTATCGACTCTTACAATCAAAAGTCGCCCTCGGTAGCGCAGTTGGTATAGCGCTGGCTTTCTATGCTCGAGGTTGCGGGTTCGATCCCGGCCGAGATAGATGGCATTTAAGTGTGTTTAAATGCGACAGGCTCATGTCAGTAGCTGCTATAACCTCTGCAGTTGCGAGCGTCGTTAAATAAATCATAATTAAAAAAAAATCACAATCAGAACCGCAGAAAAATGGATATCACAGATATAAGAACGAGCATACAGTTTTCTGTGTTCGTGGAATTGCTCTACACGACTTCTGAAAAATAGTCTAGTCTATGGATTGATAAAAGAAACATCTCTTCCTTACAGATTATACAGCATAATTGGATTTACATCAAGAACCAAACAATTAGGCTTATTACTACTCGCTCACATAAACGGCACAATAAAAATCACCCGAACACTACAAGAAATATCTTCTTAATTCCATAGCAGAACGAGTTCTACCTGCTCTGTCCACAGTTTTAAGAGGAAAACTGGAATCTCAGAACGATCGCCACGCCAATGTTTTGCTCAGTTGCCGTGGCGACACTAGGGGGTTTAAAAGTCCCATTAGACCATTGCCGAGTTACCACACTTTCTATTCTAAACGCTCTGATACAACATAAAATCGCTTTATTATAACATATATCCCTCAACATTATTACATGGGGAGAAATGTTACTTTCACGATAATTTATCTTAAACACCATCACGTCTACACAGTAATTTATTATTCATGATTGAACAATTCTATCTTGCATGTGGTACTTTTTTTTTCCCCCTTTTGTAACATATATACGAGTTCCGAAATTATCCAACCAAGAACACGTGTTCTCCAGAGAGGCTGCTGAGGATTTCACAAAGAAGATGAACAAATGAAAAAATATTACATTATTACAACATAAACATATACAACAAGGACATACAAGAATAGAACACCAAGAGATGAAGAGAAGGAAGAGAGAAAAGAAAAGAGGGAGACAAAGAGAGAAGGAGAGAGAGAGAAGGCAGGAGGGAAAGAAAGAGGGAAATTACCCTCAAGCAGGTAATTTCCCCCCCACATCTTACGTTGGCGTTCCCCCCCACCCTATATTACCCATAGTTCCCACCGTCCCTTAGTGACTTGGGGGAGGGTATGGCAGGTGCAATCCAAGTTCTAAAATTTTCCCCTCGATAAATCTGAATAATCGTGAGAGTCCTTCAGTAGCTAAACGTAGCGAAGTCACTGCGAATGAAGTGACACACACCGCAGCGACTAAATTTGAAAATATGTGTTACGGTGAGAGGATTCGAAACTCGACCACACGACCATAATAAAACATTATTCACTTTTGAAAGTTTGTCTGAAATATTCGAAAGGCAAGTTCGAAGCAGGGTCATTAAAGTGAGAAGGAAGTTGTTTATCAATCTCTTGGATAGATTCTGAATAAAGTTATAAAATGAGCAGAGTCTAAACTTCCTAAACGGAACATTGAAAGGATAGTCTGGTCAGATGACAAAGTCTCGTCATATTTTGCAAGAGCTGTGTGTGTGTGTGTGTTTTTTTTTTTTTTTTTTTTAAGGTTTTGAAGGTAACAAGCCGGATCATAAAAGGATACAGGAGCTGTATTTCTTTATTTCAGTCCGCTGGAAAGCTGTCAAAGTCATAAAAGGGGGGAAGAATGCGAAAACCATTTCTGTATACTTTTTCTCCAGATAAAAAATGTTAGAGTCAACTTTCTAAACTGAAACCTTGAAAGGGATAGTCAATGTAGGCCTCTAAGTCTTGGACAAAAGGACCTATTTCCTAACTCTGAAGGTTTTATGACAGTTACTGTAGGTTTCTGTATTACAGCTGTCATTCAGACTTCAGTGGTAAGTTAATTTTAAGTTCGGGATCTTTTATCGCAGCGTTCTTTAGAAAATTCAGGTAGTCATTTGTAAAGGGAACTTCAGTTTCCTTGTTTGTTTACTACTCTCTTCAGTTGTATTGGGAATTAAAATACAAAGTGCTTACAACAAAGTAACAACAACAATAGTATTAATAATAATAATAATAATAATAATAATAATAATAATGTTACATCCATGTTATTGTTATAACTTACAGGCCTAAATTAATCAGAAGTAGCTGATTTTAGAGCAAAGTAGTTGGATTTTAATACGAATGTAGCTGTAAAGGTAATATCGAGGTTGGCAACGCTGATGATGGGGCAGAACGTTAAATTAACTCTAGACTCTTGTGTGATAAGTTATATACTAAGCTATTCTGGCATTAATTGTATGCACTATCAAAGCAGAAGCATGACTTTGTTGAATGTAAATGCATAGTTTGGAAAATAATAAGCAGTAGGCTACTGTTAGAATTTTGCACAAGGTTAATTAAATTTGAATGTTTTAATAGGTATTTTTTATGGTGGGCGAAAGAGTGGGCAGGAGAATTTTTGGTTGGGCCGGCGATCTCCCTCGCCCTTTCCTAGCGCAGTCGCTGTTGAGGTCACAAATAAAACAGCTCAAGTCGAGATTTCTTCAGATGTTCGCTCTGCTAAGACAGAGTGACCTTCCATCGACAAGAAATAGACCAAGTCCTTGTCTTTATACAAGTTTGTGACGTCTTCATCCTTCGCTACCACGTAAAACTATCCCAAGTAGCCTGTTATTTAGTAAGTCTATGATATCACTTCGGTCATTGTTTCGTTGTTGGCACTGCCAACATGGGATTGTGTGTTCCTGCAAAATCACTGGGTTGACAAGTCTGGAAAATGGAGTACACTCGCCAGCTGAACGAAGTTTAGAGTGAATCTGATTGCGAAATTCGTCTGAGAAAATAGTTAAGCTATAGAATGGGACAAAATAAGGGTAAGATAATGAAAAAGTGTGACGAGGAGCAAAACTGTACCAAACAACGTCCACCAAGAAGCATGCAGAACAAAATGTTGAATAAAGGCAGCGAGCTTTGAATATACCTCTGAAACTCTTTCAATTATACTTTTGGCCGTACAAAATCTTTTGTCTGTGGAGAATGTGAACAGTCGGATACCAAAATTTTGGTTGAAAAGAATAGGCCTACAGTTCTTGACATCTTGGAAAGGAGGAACATTGATCAACGAAATCAAATGACTAGAATAATAATTGTACTAGTGGCTTGTGCAGCAAATGCTGCAAACTAAGTTCATTAGACGGTCAAATAAAAATTTATCAGATTTATTTTCAATGGAGAATATCAGACATTTTGAAAGTTATTTGCTTCCATAATAATGAAACATACTCCTTCTGAATGGTTTTCTTTTATGCCAAATACTTTTTCTTGAACCTATCCACCTTAGTTTTTTAGTTTCAACCCGAAAACGCAAGTAACAATGTCAGGACGATCAGTGGGTTTTTCATGTGGGAGTAAAGTAATAGCTATTTCAGGTCATTGTGGATTGTAGGTGAAAGTTAAAAAAAGTCAGGTTTGCTATGCTTTCGAACAATAGACGTAGCATCTTGGTATGACTGCTGCATGCAGAGCTTGAAATGTAGAGGATAAAATCATTTTATCCTGCTAAGAGATCTTGCTGAAATGATCGGGAGTCTACAAAATTTTGTAGGCCACTTATTTTGTCAGTAAGTAATGCCTTCTGGTCTTTCCTTAGGAACTGTAATTTTTGCGCTCTCTGGAGCTAATACTGAAGAGAATGACGCATATGAATATATATACCATACCGCCATTAAGTATATGAAAAAAACCCAACCCCACTTGATAAATAACTATAAAAATATCTCATTTTTAATAACAATATTATTATCTTACGTAAGTTTTGTAGTTATATAATACCTGCCACTCAGTAAATTATAGAAACGAAGATCTAATTTAAGATATTTTCTACATCTAGGGGAGAGTTGGATAAAACAGGATGGTATGATAAAAGGGGATACCCGACTTATTTCGTTGGAAAGTGCTGCAACGTACCGAATGATGCGAGGACTTTTAGACTAGAAGGGGACATTATGCAGTGCTCACATGTAGAACGAACACGTTAATTTTTGTTGTGTAGAGAAAAGTTTAAAATCAGCTGCTTAACTAAATTGTTTCGACTGATTTTAATTGGCACTTTCTGGGATTAAATTTGCAGAGTTGAAGATGTAAGTGTCTTATATAAATAAAACATTATTACTCTTTAATTCTTTGTAAAGAAAACCGCTGTAGCTTTTATCGTTTTGTTGTGACGCCATGTTTTTCTTTACAACTCTTAGTCGGACAAAACAGGATACCCTGTGGTTTGGCAAAACGGGATAGTATCCCGTTTTATCCAACATGCATTGCATATGTGGGATTTCACTTTAAATTCTGAATTGAATATGTTCTCGCTATGGCAACCAACAATGACAGTAGTTAGGAAGAAGAGGATGAAGACAACGACCAGTTCTCTAATTCAAAATCTGAAGAGGGATGATGAAATAAGTGTACTCAAGGCCAAGAATGGGCTCATCAGGCGTGCAGTAGTATAGAATCGGAAGACTGCGAATAATTCTACTGTAACTTTTGTAAATGAAAAATTCTGCAATAGGACTATGAATCAATGTCAACAAACAGAATAGACTTTACGTATAATAATGTGATATTCTTCCTTTAAGCCCACATACATATTTTAGTACTACTAATACATCAAAAAAAGTTTTGCATCACCTGTAGAAGTGGTATTTACGCTCCACTTCAAGAAATATTCATAAAAACATTTGAAAGCTATCCTTTTAACTGTCTGAAAAACGTAAACAATGTTGAGAAACAGTAGAAGTCTACCCTAGAAAGCGACTGAAAAAGTAAACAGATGTAAACAGAAATGCTAGAAATCTCATCTCTCAGCGAATAACTCAGGGTAAAACAGTTTTATTTCATTCTAAAGAGGTTGAACAATGGCAAGGCGGTCAATTACGAACTTCAACCGTATGAGGATTGTTTCTCTATGTCAGGAAGGACTGTCTTCAAGGCAATTAGCGAGCCGCTTAGGATTGAACCAGAATGATGTGGTACAAACCTGGAATCGCTTCCGAAACCCAGGTATTATCGACGACATACCTCGTAGTGGTCGTCCACGTGCAACAACAGAATGTGATCACCGATATCTGCGAATTATTGCCACGAGAAACGCTGAGAATACTGCTGGCATGATTAACAATGACTTTCAAACTGCGATAGGGAGACGCATATCCAATCAGACTGTATGAAACCGAATACATGATAGCAGACTGCCCTCCAGACGTCCATGGCGAGGTCCAACTCTTAAACCTAGGCACCATGGACAACCTTACACATGGTCAAGAAATCATCACCAATGGACTGTACAAAATTAGTAAAAAGTTCTATTCACGGACGAATGCCGAATATGCCTTGCGGAGAGAATGTGTGTGGAGAGAATCAGGTAATGCTACATGACTCAGACACCCCTACAATCAAATGCAGTAAGGTAGTGGGTCAGTGATGTTTTGGGGTGGCATTATGTGGGGTCGCGGACACAATTGGTGTCGATCCAAGGAATGCTGAGGGCTCCACAGTATAGAGACAACATTCTTCAAGCCATAGTAGCACCGTTTAATCAGGACTTCGGAAAAGGATTCATGTTTATGGACGATAATTCCAGAATCCATCAATGACTTCCATAATCCTGAAGGAATTGCCAGGTTTGAATGGCCCGCACTTTCTCCAGACATGAATCCAAGTGAGCATGTCTGGG
Organism: Periplaneta americana; assembly: GCF_040183065.1. NCBI lineage: Eukaryota > Metazoa > Arthropoda > Insecta > Blattodea > Blattidae > Periplaneta > Periplaneta americana. Next base: position 16,567,638 of record NC_091133.1, read on the forward strand.
TTCAACTAAAGAGAGCCATTTGTGCGCGCCCTGACCCCTCACTCAATCTGGAAGACCTATGCAGAGTTGCTGTTGAAGAATGGGACAGAATGGGTAAACAGTTGATAAATGTGGTGGTAGACAGTATGCCAGGAAGAGTCCAAGCATTATCAATGCAAGAGGAAGCACTACACTCTATTTTAGTTGCTATGATAGAGATTTGGTACTCCAGCCAATACTCAATTTCCATTTGGCCATCCACACCATTGCTATAATTTTGTCAACAACTGTTTTTTTTTTGTCAACAACTGTTAAAAATAAATACATTTTCATTCCTTAGCTTTCCTTCTTTTTATCTTTTATTGAAGGTCTGGTTGACAGGTGATGCAAAACATTTTTTGGTGTTGTTATTATGCATTTTAATAAAAACACATTTTTTTCAGTTCCTTAACAATATTTTCTTTATTTTAAATAAGTATCCTGTTTTACCCAACTAGTCGGTCAAAACGGGATACTTGCGCACTTTCCAAGAAAATTGTTTTCCCACTTTAGCTATATCATTAGAAGTGAAAATCAAAATGTATTATGAAAGTACATAGAATAGTGGATTCATAAGTAAAAATTGAATTGTTTCCTATGACTTCAACAGGAAATATACAAGATTCCGTGTTAAGTATCCCGTTTTGACCAACTCTCCCCTACTTATATAACCCCAAAACGTTTCACTTTCTTATCATCAATATAGCATTAATATATATAATTAATTAAAAATGGTCACATCATGGTATTAACTATAATAATATTTCATTTCTAATGGCTATAATGTCATCAAACCACCTCAAGTTTTGTAAATTTTAATAACCAATACACAGCTGTACTCAGAAAATTACATACCGCAGAATCAGACCTGTAAATTATTTTTAGCAAGTCTTGAAGTTTTTAATAACCAATTAAATTTGAACTCTAAATATGTCAGCAATCAGCAGGTCATGGCCTTCGTGTAATAGCCTATTGTTTACTATAGTGTGTGGTTTGTTTTATTCTGAAATGCAATTAGTTCTCAAAACTGTTGACAGATGCATTTGGAAAATAGGAAAATTGACATTTTACTGAAAAACTACTATTTTTCTGAAAAACTTTGGGTTTCAAGCTTCAAAATGTGAGGTCATTTATTAAAATCCGTTCAGCCGTTTTCCCGTAATTTTCATTACCAGTTCAAATTATATGTATAGATTGATGTTATGGAATTTCCTTGTAATCGACGTTTAGATGCAGGTTGATTTGCTATTTTTGTCTCAAATATATTTTGAGCAAACATTTCAAATTATTTTTGTGAATTTTTGTCAATTTAGTAATGAAGCAAAATTAGATTCAGTACAGCAGAGAAGAACTAAAATAAAACAACGTGCCAAGTCAAGCTTCAATAAGCATTACTCTTTCTGTACCCAACAAACGTATAAAGATTAAAACTTGATGCTATATGCAGTTTCATTTTATAAAACATAATCTAAAACTTGTTAATATAATCTAATCCAGAAATGAATAATTGAAATAAAACTTTATTCTGTAAAATTTACTTTTTAAAGCTGCGCTGTTGTTTCATTGGGGACAACAATTTCCTGAATTAGTCCCAACATCCCTCGTCTTTTATTTCTTCAGCTTTTATGAAAGTGGAATATTTTAAAATTAAACAACCAGTTGTCACGTTTTTTTGGTAGTACTGCTCAATTATTAATTTTTTTAATCTTAAATTCAGGAGGGGGCAACTGCTCTACCTTGCCTCGAAATAATGCCGCCGGTGGACACATTCTTAACAGAGCGATCCTCTACGTAAACTTCAATGCCACCGACAACAGAAAACAACTTACTATAGCATATGCAAGACAAGATCGCTAAAACTGGTCTGAGCACATCATCATTCGAATATTATGTACATGCAGAATTTACAATCCTGCTACTGTCAGTTGCAATACTCTAGTTATCTCGAGTCCACATACTGCATTACTCTAATGCAAGCACAGTTGCGATTCTACGTGTAATCCTTTCACATTTGCTTCTTCTGCAGAAGAAAGAACTGATTCCGTCACAAAAATCACATTAACATTTTTACAACAATGGAAGTTATATTAGCATCGATAATTGTGTATACAATCGCCTTATTAACTGTAATTTTTGTCGCTATATATTGCTATATGGTCAGGAATTATAATTTCTGGAAAAAACTCGGGATTCCATACTTAAAACCGATTCCCTTCGTGGGTAACTTGAAAGACACAGTCCTCCAGAAAACAAATATAGGGCTCTTCTTGAAGAAGGTGTACGATGAAAACCAGGACAAACCGTACATGGGGATCTTCTGTTTCGACTTGCCGTGTTTGGTGGTGGTGAACTTGGATTTAGTCAAGGATATTCTTATTAAAGATTCGCACAATTTTATAGACAGAGTTATAAGGACTGATGAGAAAGTTGACCCCATAATGGGGAAATGTTTGTTTGTTTTGAAAGGACGGCGATGGAGGCAGGTAAGGGCGAAATTGGAGCCATCCTTCTCAGCTGGAAAGACGAAGAAAATGTTCGAACAGGTTGAATCCTGTGCCACAAAACTGATTCGTATGCTCGAAGAAGCAACGGCAGACGGTGAGTGTCAGTCAGTAATCAGTTCTGCAGTGCGAGCATCCACGCACACTATTTTCTACGTAGTTAAGTGACATTTCATCTAGATACTTAACTACCCAATCAACTGTTCACTTACCAATTAACTTGGCTCCTAGTTAAATAGTCATTTACCTACATGCTTCCTTGCCTTTCTACTATCTTACTTGATATTTATGTGTTTTCGTCCTTACCTATTTACGTATTTGTTCATCATTCTACTTCCTATGTACCTACTTACGTATTTCTTTACCTAGTGATTTAGCTACACACTTACCTACCTCTTTTCAATTACCTGCTTACTTACCAATTATCTATCTGCTTACGTATCTATTTATCTACCTCTTTACTTCCTACCTCTTTTCAGTTACTTTCTTACTTATCTATTTATCTATTTCCTTATGCATTTTATTATCAACCTGTATACCTTCCTCTTTTCAGCTACCTTACTTATTTATTAATTATCTACAATATATACATTACCTACCTACCTATCTAACTACCTACTATACAGAATGAAACGTAAGTAATGTCATTAATTTCAGGGTGTTATTATTTGAGATATTTCGAACAAAAAAGTTTCATATAATTTTACTCGTTTTTGCTTCCTTTTCGGAACAAAAATTGTTTTAGAGGAAGCATTTTATAGCATGTTTTGAAAAGCCATTAATTAAATGCCTAATATGCTCAGTAAATTTAAGACAGCAATGTATTATGACGATGAATAATAAAATTGAAAGAATTTACGTTTCTTCCCCTTTAAATACGCAGAAATTTAATCCGAACAAATGTAATATTTCGTTCTGCAAAGGAATTTTACAATGTTACATTTGTTGGCACATAATTTTAGCACATTTAAATGACAAAATTAAAATGATTTGAATCACTTATTATCATAATACACTGCTCTCTGATTGAACATATTGGGAATTAAATCAATGGCTTTCCCAAAACACGCTATGAAATGTTTCATATAAAACAATATTTATCTCTAGAAGGAAACAAAAACGAGCAAAGTTGTGTTAAATTTTGTTTGAAATATCTAAAAAATTAACCTTCTGAAATGAATGACATTACTTTGTTCACCCGATACATATCAACCTATCTACTTTTCAACCTACATATCTGTCTATCGCCCATGCGTTCATCTGTCTCTTTGTCTTTATCTACCTGCCCATCTATCCATTCATAAACTAATGTAATTTTACTTTGTTCCTTTCTTTCTTTCTTTCTTTCTTTCTTTCTTTCTTTCTTTCTTTCACGCTTTTCTTTCTTTCTTCCTTCCTTACTTTTCCCAGCAGAGAGAGGCACGCCACATATTTTCCAGGAGGCTGGGTAGGATAATCTAATACAATATGCGGTCCCCAGGATCCCCCGTGCTCGTGAGGGACGCTACCAAGCGGTACACCATGGACGTTATCGCCTCTTGCGCGATGGGCATCGACGGCAACTCGCTGGAGAACCCGGACTCCGAATACAAGAAACATATAGCGAACATCACGGATTTCTCCATCAGCAAGGGGCTAGCCTGTCTCACCATGTTCGTGTGTCCCATCTTGCAGAGCTTCTTCAAGCTGCGGTTCGTGGACGAGGACACCTCGGAGTTCCTCAGGAGGCTTGTATGGACCACCATAGAATACAGGTTAAATCACGCTACCTACCAGCAAATGTGAGAAAAGTCAGAACAGTCTCACTGAATAAAAAAGAACATTGAATAATTTGAGAGGTGATACAATTCATCAAACACGGAAATGAAGTCTAAACATCATGTGTCCTAAAACTAATTAATATCTGCCGAAATGTGACTACTTGTTCATCAACATCACATGCATAACTCAAAATTTTCTCGGGCTTCCAGCCAGATCATAAGTTGGTGATCCACTGACGTTTCGAATATGTTCATCTTCCTCATCTTCAGGGTTAAATGATAATTAAGGGTACCCTTAGTTATCATTTAACCCTGAAGAGGAGGAAGATGAACATCCTCGAAACGTCGGTGGATCACCAACTTATGACCTGGCTGGAAGCCCGAGAAAATTTTGAGTTATCACGTCGCCAGGAAAGCTTCAGTAGTTATCACATACCGTAAACTGGGGTAAAGAGGATCACATGTGGTAAAGTGGATCATATGTGTATTGTTAGATAAGTCAGCGCCACATGGTTCACACATGCAAAGAAAACTATTTTTAGTGGCACTTATAGAAGAAAGGTTTTCTTTTCATGTGTGATCCATGTGGCGTTGTCTTATCTAGGCAATACACATATGATCCACTTTACCACATGTCATCCTCTTTACCCCAGTTTACGGTACATGTTCAATGTGATTTTCGTTTTTAGAAATTGAGCATTCGATATTCTAAAAGTGGTAGTATTAATGAAAAGAACAAAAATAATATAACAATGGATCCTAAATTAATATTTTCACATAGTTCATGAGTACGTGTTCATAAACATCATAGATGTTCAATGTGTTTGTCACTTAAAAAGACAGCATTCAATATTCTGAGAGGTGGCAATATTAATCAAAACAAGAAAAAAAAATCTAATGAACACTGGTCCTAAAATTAATCTCTTTCGAGATATGAGTACTGGTTCATCAACATTACATGAGATAATTTCATTTTCAAAGTGGTGTTGACCGGTAAGAAGGGATGCAATGAGTATAGGATAAGTGGGACCGTCTATTTGCTTATCATATAATATATAGTGCTATTAACTATATTGCATTTTATTGATTAACGTTTTCGGAATGGTATGCCATCATCAGATCATGAGAAACATTCACATTATACATGCTTAATATTGGTACAATATAGGTTAAATGCAATGTATTCAAAATGACAGTAATCGTGGTTACACTTAACTATTTAGGCAATGCTCGTTGGTTAGATATGTCCTAATTCAGCTGTTAGATTGGGCAATGTGTGAATATCACAATACCATAATATGTTAAAATTGAACAATAATTAAATAAAAACTAAAATAACATTGACACTTGATTAAAATTCTTCGGAAGGAAGATATCATTTTTCGTGGTTCACTTTTTTTGCGTATGTTGTAACCAAGCGAGTTGGGAACATTCATGGTTGCAATAAGCTGTTTTTACTTTGTTTGTGAGTTTTATGTTTCATAGTATATATTGCATTAGGCATTATGTCACGTATTACAAAAGCTTAATAGCTTTAAAATTGAGTTGAAATGAATAAAATGCGGTATTAAATATTAAACTAAACAGCTTCAAGTAAACATGTATTGATTTCTGCACTGCGGAACTCTAATTAATATGAAGTCCTATGAAAAGGCCGTATATTTTCCCTGCAAAAGAGCCGGGAGCATTCAACCATGTTATGAAAACATTCGTTGCTTGAAGGCACGCGAAGTGGTCGTGTAGTTTAAAGCATATGTTTCTAGTGTGCGGGAGCAACGGTTTGAATCCCGACACGATCAATTACGCTTTATATTTTTAAGCGTGTAAAAATATACGGCCTTTTTGTAGGGCTTCATATTAATTAGAGTTCCTAAAAGGGAAAATTTTCAGTATACGGATACCTCAATGATAACAATTATCTTGAAACACTAAAAAGGACAGATCTGTCTGTGTTTGTCGAATGCGCATGATCATGCTTACGAAAGGCAATTTTCACTGCCAATAATTTATTTTCTGTGTACAAGGTTGGAATTTTGGAGTAAGAGGGAACGAATGGTATCCATATTCTGAAATTTCTCCAAATATAGTAATTCCTTTCATATTTTAATGTCTACGCACCATAGATAACTTATGTAGGCTAATATTTAAACAGAAGAGAGAAACGAACATCTCTTCATGATACAAAATGTGCGTTTTGACCCGGAGCATGCGCAGTGTGGCATTCTTTGACTTGGTTCTCGAGCCGCTCAACATTTCTGTCCCTCACTGTACAACCTGTTTCGTAAGTACCTACGTCTAGCGCTGTTGTCTCTGTGACAAACTGAGTGTGAATTTGCAGTAAAATGTTCTCTGAACGGATTAACAGAAATTACGTTATTTTAATTTTAACGACTATCGATTGTTGATCACCGGTTACTTCATTTTCCTATGGTTAGTTTACCATCAGTTACGAAACAGGTAATTTATGCGCAAACTGAAATCAGCTTGTATGTATGCAAGATTTTTATAACTTTCTAATTAACTCGTTTTTCTTGACCTACAGATTTCATTAGATTATTTATAAACAAGTACAGCTTCTTTGCAAAACAAACTCATTAAACTTACTTTAAAGTTAAGTGAATAATGTTCAACAACGAGAGGGCTGGTCGAGACGCTATAACGAAAGAAAGAAAGAAAGAAAGAAAGAAAGAAAGAAAGAGTGACATACTTATAGCTTTTAGAGAACCCGGAGATTCATTGCCGCCCTCACATAAGCCCGCCATTAGTCCCTATTCTGAGCAAGATCAAAGTCTGTACCATCACATTCCACCTCCCTCAAATTCATTTTAATATTATCCTCCCATCTAGGTCACGGCCTCCCCAAAGATTTCTTTCCCTCCGGCCTTCCAACTAACACTCTATATACATTTCTATATTTACCTGTACGTGTTACATGTCTTGCCCAACTCAAAGTCTGGATTTAATGGTCCGCTATTCCAGATGAAGAATACAATGCATGCAGTTATGCGTCGTGTAACTTTCTCCATTCTCCTGTAACTACATCCCTCCTAGCTCCAGATATTTTCCTGAGCACCTTATTCTCAAACACCCTTAACTCTTTTCCTCGCTCAAAGTGAGTCAAAATTTCACAACCATGCAAAACAACTGGTAATATAACTGTTTTATAAATTCCAACTTTCAGCTTTTTTAGAGCAGACTGGTTGACTAAAGCTTCCCACCCGAATACTAACAGATATTTCCCATTTTATTCTACGTTTAATTTCCTCCCGTCTTGTTGTTCCAGATATTTGAATTTTTCCACCTGTTCAAAGGATAAATTTCCAATATTTGTATTTACATATCGTCTAATGTTCTGGTCACGAGACATAATCATTCACTTTGTCTTTTCAGGATTTACTTCCAAACCTATCTCTTACTTGCTTCAAGGAAAATTCCCATGTTTTCCGTAATAGTTTGTGAAATTTCTCCTAACATATTTACGTCATTCGCATGCAGCTGATGTACCCGTTCAATTCCAAACCCTCTCTGTTATCCTTGACTCTCCTATTCTAGAGCAAAGTTAAAGAGGAAAGGTGATAATGCATCACCTTACTTTAGCCCAAAGCGAATTGGAATAGCATCAGACAGAAACTGGCCTATACGGACTCTGCTGTATGTTTTACTGAGACACATTTTAATTAATCAAACAAGTATCTTCGGAATACCAAATCCAATAAAAATATTATATAAAACTTCTCTCTTAACCGAGTCATATGCCTTTTTGAAATCTATGAATAATGTAGGGGAAGGTTGCCTATATTGGACCAGTTTTTTGTTTTTTAATCCCATGTCTTTAATAATGATTAAATTAAATCAAAATATGTTCTAGTACATTCTATATCCTATGTACTTTCATCCTATAGTGTTATATTTTAAATTACACAATTCCTAATAAATATAAAAAGGTAAAACCAAAATCATGGAAGTGGTCCAAATTGGGAAACCGGTTGCCTAATTTGGACTCATAGTGTCCCAATTTGGACCTCGCAAAAATACATTAGTAATAGTAAACACATAAGTAGAAGAAGGGTATTTATTATAAATATTTTTAATTCACCAAATTTTACGTTATAATGTATCAGATATTAACATTTGGTGAAAGAAGTTGCACAATTCTCTGTACTTTGATGAAAAATTAAAGAAAAACAAGATAAATTAATTACAGAAACACTATTGCATTCAAGCTGATTGTTACACTCAGAATATTTCTCTTTGCACTGAATTAGTTTTATATTAGTTGCTTGTCTCAGTTACATAGCCTATTTCAAAATTACAGGAAGACTCATAGAAAAAAAAAAGTTACGTAAAATTGGAATGTCCCTGTTTGGCTAGGAAACTCATGTGAATAAGGAAACGTAGACATAAAAAAAAATAAAAAGCTGACATGATTTCCTCTTGCGTTTGAAAGTTACCAGTGGCAGTATAAAGAACCCCGCCGCATTGACAACACAGACTACTGTGGTGTTTACACCTCTTTCACCACTTACGGCTCCAACTTGGTGTTTCTCTTTCTGAGCTATAACTTTCTGTTGCTTCTTTTGCACCGTTGTAAATCCACATTCGTCAACATTGAACACAGTATTTGCTATGATACCATTCTCATCGACAGTTTTTTTTTCAGCAGGTCGGAAAACTGGATAACACTCTTCCTATTGAACCCCTTAGCTCGGGTCATTTATGCTCTTTCTGGGTGACAGAGATAAAGTTTTGAGTTTCGCTTCATAGAAGCACAGAACCACTTCTTTCCGGCCATTTTTTCTCCTTGTTAAAAGTGTAGGGAGCATCATATTTTCCTGCGACATCAAAAGCAAGCTTATGCATATCTTTGATTGTCAACCCATAAAAACCTTTCTTCAAACAAGAGAATGTGGTCGGCAATAATAATTTTTTCCATATCTCAATTGAAGGTTGCTTGCCTTCTGAAGGACTTCATTGGAAAGCGTTCTTGCAATCAGCATGGTCTATGGCACTCCATATATGCGAGCACACTCGCTGAGTCCATAGTCACCATTTCTTTATGCTGGTACCGCCCTCTTCAAACCATCATTTCATTTCTGGTAGGTTCCCCTTTTTGACATCTTGGAAACATAAAGACACAGAATCCCCCAATATACTACTACATTTTCTTAACGTTCACCATATAATTCTTTATATTCATGTTGAAAAAAAATACAAAGTTTCCTAAATTGGACTAGTCCAATCCAGGCAACGGGCAGAGGTCCAACCTAGGCAACTTGTTCACTTATGCAAACAGACGACACTAAACAAACACATGAAATTAAAAACTAGTTTTAAAACACGCAGATAGTAGCTAATGAAAAATACTTGTAACGTATAGTATAGAAATTGTTATTACTTACTCCTACTGTATATAAAACCTTAAGATCGGTAGCATAAAAATTGAAAGAGAAAACACCAAAACACATTAACGGCAATCCTATTCGCTAAGATGATTGCAGCTCACTGAACTTCAAGATGAGTACCTTAGGCAGCGTCAGCAAGCAGTGGTGCCAACTGAAATGTTTGAAATACTTCTATATATGGAAATACAACTGCGGTCCAATTTAGGCAACGGTCCAAATTCGGCAACTCTCCCCTACTGTGCCCTTATACTCCCATTTTTCTCCAATATCTATCGAATACCAAAAATCTGATCAATAATCGAGCTATTAAATCTAAAATCACATTGATGATCCCCAATAATTTCATCTATGTATGGAGTTAATCTTCTCAGAAGAATATTGGACAACATTTTGTACGACGTCAACAAAAGTGATATTCCTCGAAAGTTACTACTGTTAGTCTTTCTCTCCTTCTTAAAGATAGGTACAAGTATTATGGAATCCTTCCATTGCTCTAGTACAATTTCCATTTAAAAAATAGCAAGTAAATCTAATAAATTTCGCTGGATAATGCTCTTCCGCCCTTTTGTATTAATTCTGTTGGAATTTGATCGATACTTGTAATTTTTCAAACTTTCTACCGCAATTTCTACTTCAAAATTGTGGGTTCGGGTATAAATTGCTCAGCAGTTTGTAATTTTAATGTCGTCCCGATCATTTCTATTTGGTCTATGTACACTTAGTAGTTACCGAAAATACTTTTTCCATCTGTTAAGGATTGAATGAGTGTCTGCAAGCAAAGTACCATTCTCATTTTTGATCACGTTTACCCTTGCCTGATATCTGTTCTTAAATTCCTTTATGCCCTTACGTAAGTCTGTAATGTTCTTGCCTTACTATTTGCTTCTATCTCATTCAGTTTTTCCTTCAAATAATCTCTCTTTTTATTCCTTAGTGTACGACTTGTTTCCCGTCTTCCATTGAAATTATTGTCTCTGTTTGTCTGGACTGAATCCTGTAGAATTTCAATTTTACCTGTTTCCTTCTTTCTACTATCATGGAACAATCTTTAACAAACCACGGTTCCTTTTCCTTATTTTCATAATAACCTAAGCTGTGCTCAGCTGCATTTTTGAAAATGTCTGATATTTTCCTACAAGCTATTAACATCTAACTCTTCCTCATATTCTTCGGAACTTCCTAGAGCTACAGACTTATTTGAAATTTCCACCTGATAAATTTGCTTAGTTTCCTCGTCTTTTAATTTTGGAATACTGAATCTCCTAATATTAATTTGTTTCTCTACTCGTTTGGCTACTGATAGCCTTTCTCTTAATTCTCCAGTTACCAAATAATGGTCAGAATTACATACAGTCTGCTCTCCTAAATGTTCTATACTAGTAGGCCTATGTCTTTGTGTATCTATCAAGATGTGATCTAATTCGTTCTGTGTCAATCCGTCTAGAGAAGTCCAAGTATATTATCTATGTATATCCTAATGGGAGAATGTTGTACTTTTGACAATTAAATTTTTTAATATGGCAAAGTTAATTAATCCAACTCCATTATCGTTACTAGTTACGTGTAGGCTCTATTTCCTAATAGTCAGTTTAAAAATGTTCTCCCGTACTTTAGCAAATAATAATAATAATAATAATAATAATAATAATAATAATAATAATAATAATAATAATTTGAAGAGTCCACTGCAAGAATGATAGATGTCATTTGGAATATATTTTTCAGGAGAAGCAATTGAAAGTTTGAAATGCTTAGCGCTCAAAGCTTAACTGTAATTTTCCGATCATTACTGGACAATGACTATCAGTGTTAATGCCATGTAACTCTCTATGTACATTCTATATGTCTTAAGCTATACATTAACACCATCATTCCTGCAATGGACTCTTCATTTATTATTATATTATGTTATATTATATTATATTATATTATATTATATTATATTATATTATATTATATTATATTATACCATCGTCATCGTCATCATCATCATCATCGTCATCATCGTCATCATCGTCATCGTCATCGTCATCATCATCATCATCATCATCATCATCATCATAGAAAGAACACAGCCTTAGCTATGTGACACTTGTGTTAACGAATGAAACATTCGATTAGTAATAATAATAAATCTTGTGTAATCACTATTCATTACAGACTAAAACATGGGTCAGGGCGCAACGACTTCTTGGACCGTTTGATTGAACTCATAAACCAGGAAAAGATGGACGCTAGTAATGGCACGAAAACCAGTAAGTTATTTCCTTACACATACTGATTTCTTCTTGAGATTTGTACTGTAACATTCTCTAACACTCTGTGTAGACATTAAGGTAGATAGCAATCTATACATCTTTATTTGTCCATTCACTCGTTTATTCATAAATTTCTTTGAATTCTGCTAATGATCTCTACCATATGACTTCTCCAACAGCTCTGGACAGTGATGACTACGTAGTACAGGCTTTCGTATTCCTTGGTGCCGCGTTCGAGACTTCCTCCAGTACTCTGTGCTTCGCCCTCTACGAGCTAGCTTTTCACCCTGACATTCAGCAGAGAGTGAGGGAAGAGATAGCCCGAGTATTGGCCCCACACCAGAATAAACTCACCTATGACAACTTACAGGAACTGCATTATCTGGACATGGTGGTGGCAGGTATGAACAATGACATGCAGATTTTCAAGGAAATGCCAGTGTTTAGCATCTTTGATGCAGGAAAAGTGTTTTTCTGGGATACCGCCTCTATGTCCCACCGACAGTGCACAATGATTTCTTCCTATTCTATCAGAAGAATTGTGTTCGTATTCATAATTATTTGTAAGTCACTTTATCAGAGAATTGTAAATAAGTTAGTAAATATTTAATAAATCTTAGTTTGAAATCAAAAACATAAATTGACGATGACCTCGAAATTGATTTTCTTTTATTTTAATTTTGTTTGTTGGATAATACAGGGAAATGAATGAAATGATCAGTCCAATATGTCTCCAGACGACTATGTTTAGGAGAAATTAGTTATCATATGCACAATTCGTTCTACATTCTTGGTGAAGATTTCGAAATCCCAATAGTTTCCAGTTCATACATGGCAGTCACCGCCAGGTCCGGTTCTGGGTATTAGATGCTTGCGTGCTAGATATAATTACCCCGCCCTCAGCAATTCATAGCTTAACTCAACGCATGGATGCCCATTAATATTATTTTGTAACAGAACCTTGCAAATGACAAAAAAAAAAAATATATATATATATATAATAAAAATAATATTTACATATAGTACCGGTACTTATTTAAAGTTTATAAACAAAGAAAATGTAAAAAAAGTATCAAACAGAAGCAACTGTTAATTAGTACATTAGAACATCGCTTTTCTTGCTTTCTTCAGTGTCAATCATCAATAACAACTGATAGTCTAATTTTTCACATAACACATTTTCTATAGCTAACAATTGAGTCGTGCACGGCGCGTCAATCGACGGAGTTGTTCTGTCAACAGCGCCACCTTTTCACTCAGCATTCCCGAAAGTTTCATTACTCATGGCAGCGAGGAGCGATGAGAGGAGCGGAAAGGAGTTTTCTTGCAAAGGCGGATGGTCATGCATTGTCACTCGGAAATTTGATCCCGTCGGGTGTGGGCAAGAGGTTTGGAAACTTGCTCCAGAGTAGTATAGACGAGAGACGCGGAAGATTGCTACCGCCGAGTTAGTGATAGAAGTTTCGAGATCGCGGCAGATACATGATAGGAACAACCTATTAATCTGGAAAGAACCGAATTATATAGATTCGCCAGGTGGTAAAATATTGGCTTTATATTTACTAAATTCTTGGAAACATTCCTCCTCTCGTTAGTTTGCCATACATTTTAAATATATATTTTGATGTACCGAAGTACATATGATATTTCCATGCAGATATTCTGCGTCATCACATGATGAAAGAGTGATGGAACGGAGAAAAATTCTCTCCGGCGCCGGGATTTGAACCCGGGTTTTCAGCTCTACGTGCTGATGCTTTATCCACTAAGCCACGCCGGATACAATCCCGACGCCGTTTAGAATCGTCTCAGATTAAGCTCCATCTCTTGGGTTTCCTCTAGTGGCCGCCCTCTGCACTACGTCGTAGATGTCTATGAACGCAGGACCGAAGTCCATACATGTGTTGAGGTGCAGTCAAATGAGTGACTGATTGGCCGGGATCCGACGGTATGGGCGCCGTCTTAAATCACAAAGTGATTTATTACGCATATCATATATATATATATATATATATATATATATATTGATGTACCGAAGTACATATGATATTGCCATGCAGATATTTTGCGTCATCACATGATGAAAGAGTGATGGAACGGAGAAAAATTCTCTCCGGCGCCGGCATTTGAACCCGGGTTTTCAGCTCTACGTGCTGATGCTTTATCCACTAAGCCACGCCGGATACAATCCCGACGCCGTTTAGAATCGTCTCAGATTAAGCTCCATCTCTTGGGTTCCCTCTAGTGGCCGCCCTCTGCACTACGTCATAGATGTCTATGAACGCAGGACCGAAGTCCATACATGTGTTGAGGTGCACTCAGATGAGTGACTGATTGGCCGGGATCCGACGGTATGGGCGCCGTCTTAAATCACAAAGTGATTTATTACGCATATCATATATATATTTTGATGTACCGAAGTACATATATATTTCCATGCAGATATTCTGCGTCATCACATGATGAAAGAGTGATGGAACGGAGAAAAATTCTCTCCGGCGCCGGGATTTGAACCTGGGTTTTCAGCTCTACGTGCTGATGCTTTATCCACTAAGCCACGCCGGATACAATCCCGACGCCGTTTAGAATCGTCTCAGATTAAGCTCCATCTCTTGGGTTCCCTCTAGTGGCCGCCCTCTGCACTACGTCATAGATGTCTATGAACGCAGGACCGAAGTCCATACATGTGTTGAGGTGCACTCAGATGAGTGACTGATTGGCCGGGATCCGACGGTATGGGCGCCGTCTTAAATCACAAAGTGATTTATTACGCATATCATATATATATTTTGATGTACATGTACCGAAGTAGTAAACTAAAGTAAACGTTTCGCATGTGGAAGGATTTAATATTATTGAGGTCAATAATAATGACATGTACTGAACATCAACATCCTACAATCGTACAAAATGCCAGTGAAAATCATGTGTTAACGAATGAAGACAATTATATTCCAACCAACGAGCTTTCGTAGTGAGAGTGGCTGCATGTGCAGCATTTGTCTACCTAGATGATAAAACTGAGTTGTAATCATTGCATTTGAGGTTATAAAAGATTCATAGCAGGACTCTGTATCACAGGTTATATCTATTACATGGTACTATCTGAAGTCCATGGAGAAGGTTAACAAAAGTGTCCCTATTGACCCACTGAGTGATCCACTGTCATGTTTTACCTTCTCCATATTTATCTAATATATATTTACTTACTTCACCGTTAGGCTCGTCAGTCCAAAAACACTTCTAAAATTGTTACTACAAAATTTTGTGTCTATTTATGAATCCGTAACAATTTTTTCGAGGAATGTTCTTTGCTGCAGAACGCAGAGATGTCATAAATTAATATATTTTTATAAATTGTTACTCTCATAAATTCCAAGCGTGTCCATGTGAACATCCTTGTTGAATTAATTTATATGAGCAATGCTTAGAAACTAATTTCATGCGATTGGCAAACATGTATTCCTGTCTGGGTGAGTGTGAAAGTATGCTGTGATTTTTTTTCTAATGGATGGGCATTTCGGCAGTTATGTATTGTAATTTTCATCATGAAGCCGAGATGTGTCTTAATAATTATGTTTTTAACGTATTATTTCTTTGATCTCCGCTCAGATTTTGAAAGTCTTAAAGTTGCTCGATAAGGTGATTAAAAGCAAGAAAATTTCCATGTACACTTAACGGCAAAAAGAATGGGCCGACTCTTGGTCGATAGAAATGCTAAGTTCTATCGCGCGGTTCACTCGTGTAAACGTAACGCACTGCAAGGCATTGATGTGGTGCCTCTTTATTGCAAGTCGTCCGTCTATAATGTAATAAACCTTATGAGCTGTGTGTGGCCCAGTGGTAAAATGTCTGACATTTGTGCCAGAGGTTATGAGTTCGCCTCCTGGTATGGTAAAATTATTATTCTTTTATTTTAATTTTTAATTAATTTATTAGTTTCAATGTGAAATGGCATTTGTTAACAAACTTCGTTACGCTGCCTTGTAAAAATATTATTGCCCATCACCTGTGGGCTATTAATAGGCGAGACCTGGCCTGTATAAACAAAAATACTTGTTTCACATCCTAAAAAAACCGGACGCATATCGAATACAGATAATTAAATAAACAAAAACAAACAATTTGTTAATATAGTAACAAAAAATGCCTGTGGTGGGGACTAGTATTTAGTCCACAAACCACTTGCGTCAACAACTGCCCTCATTCTGCGCGCATGGAGTCCACAAGATTATGGAACAGGTCTAAATTCTTGGCCACCTCCTGCAACACATCTAGAACTCTGTCTCACAAATCCTCAGGTGTCCGAACGGATAGTTGTTCTTCCCAATTAGAGCGTAGGATCCTTTTGACTGTAGCCCACAAATTTTGAAACGGATTCATATCTGGTGATTTTGGAGGCCAGTCGACTGGGTCGACATCACGCCTCCTCGTGAACTATCTTTGAATCCGGTTGGCGGTGTGTATTGGATGATTATCCTGCTGGGAGAAAAGTGTTCCTTCTGGATATCGTTTTCGGGCAGAAGGAATCATTACATTTGCCAAAATGTGTTCGTAGACTTCTTCCCTAAACCGACAGTGGATCCGTTCCAGAAGTCCTGCCCCGTCGTATGACATCCACTCCAACACGCGACCCTCACGCAACCCGACCTGTTAAGTCGTCTCACGAAGCGTTCATCGTATCGATGGCCATCCATACGATAAACTAGGGCAGGACTATCGTTGCTACTGGAGACAATTACCTCGTCGGAGAAAATGACATTTCTCCAATCGAAGTCCTGTCGAAGAGTAGCATACGCAGAATAACCTATGCGAACCAGGACAATGAATTATTGTCTCTGTGCCATCTTCAAGCGTAATGACGAGACAGAACGTTTTAGTAACAGATAGGAGTATTGCTTGAAAGAGAGAGGGAGGTTTATTATTTATTAGAGTTTGGGCATATTCTAAGAGATATCGCCACATAATTATAGCTTTGCGAGACATATATGATGGCAAATTTGTAATTAAAAAAAAAAGAAGATTGTGGGAGATTCGAACCTTGAGCTACTACTATCAACTTGTTCAATAGACCAATACCGTAACGACTTACGCTACTGTGACTGTTAATATCGTTCCAGCATAGGTAATACGTGGTGTTCCTCTTCATATTCGCTTCGGTTGATTTTGTATTTATCAATTTTATTATTATTTCACACTTCAGAGGCCCTGATGTATTTAGAATCAACCCTAAATTCGATTTTATAACATATTTTAGACTCTTAAGCAAAATACAGCAAATTTCAATGGTTTAATTATGTGTTACCTAGTGAACTATGGCGTTGACGAGACGAGCATGCGCAATGTATGTCTCTGGAACTTAGAAATTGTCGGCCGGCCCATTCTTTTTGCCGCTAAGTGTACGTCATGTAATTTAATTTATATTCGAATATTTTTTACCTCTTGACCGCTCTACGCCAGTTTATATCATATCAAATTTTTTTTAAATATGCCTCGAGAAATTGTATCTCAGAAATTAAGAACATATTAATTATATTATATCTTATTTCGTGTACAAAATAAAGATACAATATATAAATTCGCAATAAGTCAATTTTTAACATAAATAACAATATTGTGAGACACGTATATTTCAGAAACTAAGACGTTGTTCTTCCCACAATGCTTAACTGATTGGCAACGTGATCCTTCTACAAAGATACGATGAAAAATAAAATATAGGTAACATATACCTGCATATGTAATTCTGCTCCTCCGAGATATCTGTCAATGAGTCGTTTAATGAGATAACCACTTCGCTGTCGAACACAGGATTCAGAAAATGGTAGGTTTCTTCAATTTTTACTACATGTCTAATGTAATTCTGCCAATGTTCCTTTGTTATACTTTCACAAGCACTTTCTAAAACTGTAACTAGCTCTTCTAGGGAGCTTGCTTCAATATTTTTCGACTGCACTTTCCGCTTCACTTGACACCAAGCGAATTCTATAGGATTCAGGACAATGATGTGGTGGGAGTCTTAGGACTATGTGTCTATTACGAGCTGCGATTTCATCGATGGCATACTTTTTAATTCTCTTTGCTGGTGGTAACTGCAAAAGCTGTGGTATTATTGAGACAGGATTGGGAATGGAAAAGTTGTGATTGGTCATGTACTGAAGGATTTCAGGCTTCTCCAGGAGGAATTAGGTCACAGGTTAAGGATTCAGCTGTGATAAGGTGCATTGTCACATACGATTACAGAGGGCTCCTGCAGCATTTTCAGGATACTACAGTATTTTCGAAAATCTCTTCGAAAATTGCGGAGTTCATTGTGTCATGATAATCTGCATGCACATCTGCCATTTTCTTGTGAGTGACAGCTAGAACACCATCGATGAAACCGAAACGCCCCCCACAGTGCACAATAACAATTCTGTCACCCTTTGCACCTGATATAGGTACCACACAGATGTCGGAGTCGTCAGGTTTCATCTAAATACACATCATCGTAGCCTTGTAAACGCAGCTCTCTTACCTGTTCGAGATACGAGTACCTCCAGGCAATGATGCCACTGGCTTCAGCTCTTGTGGATTTTCTTTGCACTGTATTATGTGAAAACCCATACTTCTGAGTAATCTACGAACAGTACTTTTTCCATAAGGAAATTCGTAGTCAGTGTCACTAGTTATGAACTATACTGTTGGTGACATTCCGTTCTTGTAGCACTCGTACACTGTTCCTCGCACAAGATCACGTCTAAAATTATCGATTTTGTTTTTCAAACGGATGGCTTCCTTTTTTACTCTTTTTTTTTTTTTTCCGGAGTGTGATATGTAGACGGGTCTTCATTATTTGAGATTCTTTTTATGCTGCTTTGTGGGGTGGATATTGTTGGTAATAGGCAAACCTCACTAATAAATAATGAGACCAAGGAATCCATAGTGGATAATTAGTGACTGCCTGAAATTCTGACTTCACTTACACATTTAATAACACTATGTGAAAATACAATATAAGCACACAAACTGAAGCCAGATTATAAGTCTGCAACATTAATAGGCTATGCGCTTAGGGCGCTAAATAACAAATTACAATCAAGGTTAACAAATCTGGAAATAGTACTTCATATAACTCTTGCAACCTTTTGAAGAGAGTGCCCTAACAAAATCTTGTAAAATCCATACCTAAATAATACTTATAAGCTAAACCAATTAATATTATAGATTTTTATTAATTTATCAGACAGAATAATATCTGTAATATTGACAATTAATATTTGAGGAAAAAAATTCGCTCCGGCGCCGGGGATCGAACCCGGGTAATTGGTTCTACGTACCAAGTGCTCTGACCACTGAGCTACGCCGAATTCAATCCACGGCACAGGATCGAATTCTTCTCCTTCAATGTTTCCCTTTATGGCCTGACTCCAAGTTAGGCATATATGTTGACGTAGGCTATATGTCCAATGTCAACTGCCATTATACTAGGAGCGCACTCAGTTGAGTGACTTATTTGGCTGGAATTCCGCAGTTAAGTGCACAGTAATCTGCACAAACATATGCACTGATAGCTATGAGAATATTATAGATTTTTATTAATTTGTCAGACAGAATAATATATGTAATATTGACAATTAATATATAATATAATTCGCAGGTGCTCGTGTAAAGGAGGTTAAGTATGATTTCGTTCGTTACAGATTTCAACTCTCCACAATTACTTTTTTCTTGTGTTAAAGGTGTTAAATCATTTTTCCATCCATGATGCAGTTACAGTATTCCATATTTTGTAACAAAGGGGTTTTGTTCAGTAACAAAAGAGAAGTTTACATACCTTACAATTTGACTTAACCCCCTTTACACGAGCACCCGCGAATTATAATGACAGTTGACATTGGACATATACTGTACGTCAACATATATGCCTAACTTGGAGTCAGGCCATAAAGTGAAACATTGAAGGAGGAGAATTCGATCCGGCGCTGTGGATTGAATTCGACATAGCTCAGTGGTCAGAGCGCTTGGTACGTAAAACCAAGGACCCGGGTTCGATCCCCGGCGCCGGAGCGAATTTTTCTCCTCAAACATTAATTGTAAACCAATTAATACAATAATTACTCTAGACACAACTCTGAATGAAAAAGATAAAGCTAACCGTAAAAGATAAGTTACGCAGTGCAAAGTTAATAATTTAACCATAAAGAGGCCAAGCCGAATTAACCAGACCAGCGCAGGAGTCCCAATAATGGAGAGAACCGGACTGCAAATTGACAAATACGCCATAAAGATATAAACTTGGCGTCGTCCACGTTGGGGATCACACAGACTAGTTACCTCAGTCCATCACTTACAGGCAGGATGATTGACTAGCGGATATTACGGCATAAACCTTAGTGAGGATGTTAATCGCCAGTTCTAGTAAATCGAAGATAATGCTGGAATAAGCGGGCTGGCTCCAAACAATCACCGGCACCAGGAATTAGCTCCTTGGGTTACAGAACTCACGGCGAATATATCGACGATTAACCATATAGAAGCCTGAATATTCTTACGGAGTTTGGTGGCGTGCAACACCCACACATCACGTGCGTCGATCGCCCGATGTAATGAGCCACCAGCCGCCGGGACGAGTGCAGTCAACCTCCGTAGGTAACAAGGCGTCCCATACGCGTAGAACTATGGTCACTGCGCAGCGAAGGTACTCTCACCGTCGAAGTATTCCAGAGACCCCGAGACAACTCGTCTGACTCACAGTCTGTACCCGGGAGCGAACAACCCGGAAGTAAGGAGCCGTTATTTTACAAATCAGCGAATCAAACGGCAGCTCTCGGAGTAAAAAGAAAAAAAGCAGATATGATAGATAGGAAAAGGAAATAAACGCGCCCTATTAAGGAAAAAAAAAAAGAAAGGAAACGTAACGTTCTCTGATAACATATAACGGAACTACCAGCAAATAATGTATGAGTATATTTGAAATACAAAACTGTGGGAAATATGTCGGGGGAGACAAAAGAATAAAGGTGGTGTAGCACACTAAGATCTGTCGCTTCTTCCACCAATTGATTAATATTTCTCCTTTTCAAAATCCCACCATTACCAATTATTCTTCAAATAAAGTTCTTAAAATTTTGCACTATTAGTACACTTTGTTTTCGTAACTTCGCTCGCTTTCCTATTGGCGATTTATTACAATTCTTAAGCTTAGTCGGCGTCCTTTCAGAAGAAGTCCCTGGTTGTGGCTGTGGAGGCAATTATCTGCCGGCACTTCACTATTATAGCTTATCCACGGCCGAAAGAAATTAAACATTGTACATTCGCTATCGACTATCGTACTCCTGGAGACCAGAACACGCTGTTACTAAGACACAGCTGAAACCGTAGTGCAGTGGCAGGCAGGAATATTCTTTCAAAAATGGAAAATTCACAACACAGCATTCTAGGCGGCTTCCTGGTGATATCTTTGTCCACGGTTTCACTAATTTGGAAGCATGTCAGTCAGATATACGGCTTACTGAAACCAACCCTGCAACGAAGGTTCTTTACTTGTGAAACAAAGAATGTATTATTACAATTATTCATCTTTTCAAATCTTTGCTCAATGGAATTTAATGCAATGTCTACAATTATTAGATAAAATTGTATGCTAAACAATTCTTTTGGATCGTTTATTTATTCATTGGGACTTTCATAATCAAAATAGCGAACTTTAGTTGTGCTTCTTACAACTGGAAATTCGGATACTACATAACTTCTTTGGCTAAAACTTCTGCATGACTAATATATGTACTACATGCTTCATTACATCTGGCTTGATTTAGAAATTTAACAACCTCGCTCGGAAACGTTTACGGATTCAAGCATTATACATTTCGGATCATTAACAATTATTATTCACTAAAAAGTCAACTTAGCCTATGAGAATGAGGGTTACAAACTTGTTCTGGGCGGCTATTCAATTTTTGACAGAATATCATTCCATATAACAATTATTGAGCAAATGAACTTAAAAGATGCAACCTAATCTAACAAAAACTGAGTTGTGTGCTTTGTTTTCATGTCTCTGGAATTATCAAATATTAAGTCATTTAAACTTTTTAAAACTTCACTTAATTGCATTCTGAGATCTCGCACTGCTTTTCTTTTACTCTCCCATCTTGTATAACTTACAGACTTCAATGTCACATTTCTTTTCAATATATCCCACCTCTAAGGTAGTAGTAGTAGTAGTAGTATTTATTCCATATTTATAAACCCTATTTTACATATAGTATATTAGGGTTATATTTTAAACTAATCATAACAAATTGAAACTTACAGACTACCATACAATAAATATACACTTGTAAGAGTGTAACATATATAAATTAGTTAGATTAATGCCTTGAAATTACAGTCGAAAAACATAGAGAATTTAACATGAATAGCATGTTGCACTTATAGATAATATTATGACACTTAGCTAATATACACACATACACACATACATACATACATACATACATACATACATACATACATACATACATTCATACATACATACATACCTACATACATACATACATACATACATACATACATACATACATACATACATACATACATACATACATACATACTTACGTATGTAGAGACATAACATATAGATACATACGGTGAATAAACATTAATTTGATTGAAGGCTTGAAATTATAATCGAAATACCTAGAGAATTTAACATGAATAGACATGTTGAACTTGTAGATCATATTAAGACATTTCGCTAAAATATGTACATTTGTAGACATAATATAACAACATGTAGACATATATTTATAAATATACACATGCATACATACATACATACACTCACACACAGATACATATATATATATTATATATATATATACACAGCAAGATGTACGTCAGTAACAGATAATTGGAAAGGATGAACAATATTAAATACCTTGGACATTCATTATCACTTACACATGACTATGATATACAAAATAAATTTACCAAATTTATAAAAACATAATGCATAATAAATACAATTTTAAAAACCATCATTTATTTAGAGTTATACACGAATCGCAGTTAAAAAGAACTCTTGTCCGACAGTTTTAATCGCTGCCGAGATGGACTTCATGAGACACAAAATGGAACCACGAAAGAAATAATGATATCCTGAAATAACTCAAAGTCGAATCAATATTACAATATGTTAATCATTTCAAAAGGATGGATAGAACACTGATACCGAAACAAATCCTGCAGTACGCTCCTCGTGAAAGAAAATTTGTTGGTCGCCCTGCTAAGAGTTGGACTGACGTGAGACCTTAACAGACCATCTAGTCTAATACATGTTTTGGATTATCATGATGATAAAGATGAAATTATAACCTTGAATATATAAGATGTATGAATTTGACGAAACGTTTGTAGCAACAGTGCTTTTGAAAAACAGTGCATATTGGTTGCTCATAGGTTATTTTACAGTTTAGAGCATGGACAGTAAGGTATTGTCTTTGCATGTAAAATATAGGACATTCAAACAGTAGATGTTCAACCGACTGAATATCTCCACACGAGCACATCGATTCTTCTCCAGTCTTAATTTTGAATCTTTCAAAATAAGCTCCAAATGTACCATGACCTGATATAAATTGTGTACTAATAAAGTTTGGAGAGTAAATTTTGCATTTCAGTCGATCATATACCTGAGGAAAAAATAGGTTTTTGGTGACTGAACCTTTATCACTTGCAGACCAGTGTGAATTCCAATTAGAAGTAATATGTTCTAAGGTATGGAGAGAAAAATGTATTTAAATGAACTGTTTCTAATGTTACTTTGATGGCATCGTTTACAACTAGATTCAAAATATGAGATGCATAGGTCACAAAAATGCTCTAGGATTGATATTCTTAATTTTTTTCTGAAGGCCATTGTGCTTGCCACTCATATCCCCCCCTTATCGTACCCTTGTCTACGCATATTTTGAATACGGTATCTAACTCACAATCTGGCAAGAGTTCACTTAAACCTTCCACTGAAGTGTCTGAAACAAGTTAAAATTCAAGAAATAATTTTCGAACTCCAACATCAGAAGTGTCAGTTTTTACAATAAATTCTTACTACAAATGATATTTTTTCAGTGTGATTGGAATCTGACGTGCAGTCGAGAATTAAACAAAATATTAAATTTTGCTTCCCTTAAAAATTTCTTAATTTTTTATTTAATATCACTTGCTAAAACAAACATAATTTCATTTTCAAAAGTATGACCTAAGTAGGTGAGAGTGTTCACCTTGAGACAGGAAAATTTGTTAATTTTTTTTACATTAATGTTTGCAGTGGATATTGACATTTATCTGTGAACAAGGTTTGATCATTATTACATTTTATAATTTATCTTAAAATTTTGTGCTAATGATAATGATTTTCAGATTACAAGCTAATTTGTGCAAAGTGGCAAAATGTCTCGTAGTGGACCATGGTGTTCCACCTTGAGACAGTGACAGTTCCACACTGAGACACTATTTTCTGATGGATTAATATAAATTATGATATCAAAGAAGTGACATAAATATGACTTCTACAAACATGAGATGAGTATATATAGGCTACATAGTCAGTTTATGTGAGAGAGAGTCATTGAATGTTACCAGCAAACTCGATCCTGCATTTTTGTCTGACTAGAAGTTGGTGGCTTTGGCAGTTGTAATTTCAGTTTTATTAACCATTGCTTCATCTGGCACTTCTGGAAAAATGAAACTGTTCCCTATTTTAGCACTTCTCCTTGGAAATGAATTCTTAATGCTACGAGATATAAAACATAAAATTAATTTTTCTCATTAACTTGAAATTTTATAAGTCATTCATACCTGCTTCTTGGGTTGTTGGTACATTGGTGATAGAGAATGTTCAACTTCGAAGTCACTTCCAGAAGATGAATGGTCAGAATTTGCTACATCTATCTCTTCAGAGGGATTAGATATCTTCTGTGAAACTTTTTTTTCTTCTTCATTGCATTCTTCTTTTTCTGTTTTAATTCTTTCTCTGTCTCCTTTCCAGCTCTTGTTTTTATGGGAGTTTTCTTAAGATAGCATGCCTGTGTCTGGGATGACAATCATATCTAACTGCTGCCCTATAAATGCCGATGTTTTATTCTAGAGCATATTTCACATTTTCGACTGTCAAGGATCCTTTATGTATTTTAATTTTACGTTTTTTTAGCTGTTTCTGAAACATAAAATACGTAATTATACATAGTTTTACCGTATTAATGTGGTCCACAATGAGACAGCAATTTAGTAGTGTCTCACTCTGCTCCACATTACTTCTTACAATGTAACAGGTCATAGTAAACTTCCTAAGAAAAGTTAGATGCTTCTGATTACGGTAATTTGTAGTAAATGAATATGTACTTTACCCGAAATAAATGACATTTTTCTTACCTGACTGAACAGACAACTAGACACTTCAATTGCTGAGGTAAAAAATTTACAAACACACTGGAAAATGGCGAAATGTTTACTTCGAGTATGTCGAAGGTGATCGATTCGATATCTTGAAAACTACTGCCTAGTAGTTCATGAGACATTTGTCGGCTAAACCATTCATATTTTATAGGGAATGTCTCATTGTGGACCACCCTCCCGTAATAAGTCACACGATTTAAGAAATTTGAGAATTATTTAAACAATTTGACATGCTGTGAAATAATGTGATCAAATCTCGTCAACATTTGTATAGCAGTTAAAAATTATTTATTATTTACTCGTATATCATACTATAATATTAATGTTTAGGTGAGGGGTTTGGACTTTTTCCATTGCTGGTTGTCACAATCAAAAATTAAGACAACGTTTCGAAGGGTGGTTTTCCCTTCGTCTTCAGGTGGAAGGAAGGAGAGAAGAGAAAAAACCTACTGTTGGGATCGTTACGTAAGCTATTCTGTATGACTAATATTAATCATTTATACCAGTGAAAGATAAACACTGCCTTCCTAAGAGGTCTACAATTGCAATGATTTTTTCAAATGGCTCGACATCGTCTTTCTTCAGGTTCAAAATACCGTTTTTGTTCTTTGTCATTATTGTACAATTTATTATTGTCAAGGCGTGTTTTCAATTCATACCACTTTTTGTAGTTTTGCTTATGTTCTGTACCCCTGTGCTAAACATAAATGAAATGAAAATGAATGAATGAATGGATGAGTGAATGAATGAATAAATAAATAAATGAATAAATAAATAAATAAATAAATAAATAAATAAATAAATAAATAAATAAATAAATAAATAAATAAATAAATAAATAAATAAATAAATAAATAAATAAATAAATAAATAAATAAATAAATAAATTTATAGGCCAAACCCGGGTAATTTCGCAACACGTACAATTTCGCAATAATTTTTATATTTAACATTGCGTAGTTGGCCAAGTTAATTTGATGCTGTAAAAGAATCTAGTACATAGCAGCTCTACCTAGATCCGTCTGCACTACAAGTAGCGACTCTTTCGACCTTCAACAGGACTGAAAACTAATTTTATCATTCTGTTGTCAGATTCTGTGAGCAGAACGTGCCTGTGAAACGTTGCGGAAGTGTTGTCTGAATTATTTTTTTTCAATTTAAGAAATGTATTTCATTACAGTAATTATATTCTTTAAAATGTGGAGATTTTTTTGAGTGGTCAGTGAAAAATATCCAACAAGTGTTTGCTGAGAAATGTGCTTTTGCCGGTGGAGCTTTTCTTATTCAGTTGGGCTGTTAAAATGGCGGTAGATGTGACTGCAGCAGTAAAAGTAAGTAGGCCTATTGAAAATAAAATTATTATTATCGTTGTTTAATGGTAATTTTCTTTACTAAATTGAGTGATAGTGATTAATTATATTTAGTAAACCATAATAGTACAAGAAACAATATTGATACGGCAGAGTCACAGTTTCGATTCCAGTAGAAAGAATGATCAATTGTGTGTAAAATTTTCGTGCTTTAGCTAGTTAAAAAGGAAGATAAAATTAATAGTTATCTATTTATTGAAGATACAAAATGTAAATACCTAATATTTAGAATCCATAATAAAGGTCCGAGTTCCAATCTCAAAAATCGCTCTTAGGCAAATGAGAACAAAACAATCAAATTTAATACATTTACCATATCATTTGTCAGAGATGTCTCCCGCTAGAGATAATATGGTCAGAAATGGATATGACGAAACTGATGTAACAGGAGCGTCAGTAAAATTTTGGCTTTCTGTTTATAAGAGCAGCAAGGAATTTAATATTCCTTACAATACACTGAAGGATCGTCTAAACATCACACCTGACCCTTCCAAAATACCAGTCGTGAAGAAATAGGGTACTTTTTTCTTATCTGGAGGGAAAGAAGCTGAATTGTTGTCCTATGTGGTCGAGATGCAAGAACTTGGCTTTAGGCTTCCTGCAACTCAAGTTCGAGAATTTGCATTTATATTGGCATCCTTTCAACAGTGACTATGCTGGTTTGGTTTCATGGGTTTCTTTCAAGAAACTTCATGGTTTGTGCTTGCGCCAGCCTGAAAACCTCTCCTACAACAGGGCTGCTGCTGCGACACGAGTAAACCTCAATTACTTCTATGATGCTCTAGAGATTGTTCTAGGTAACTCGGGACTGAAGGACAAGCCCAACCGTATTTGGAATCTGGATGAGACAGGTTTTAATTTGGTACCAAAACCAAACAAAAAACATGTCCACAATCTTTGTTTGATGAAAATATGTGCTACATGCTTTAGCCTGTACGAAAATGATGCAAACGGAGAGGCCTGGATACAGTGTTTGCAGTGCATAAAGTAGTTCCATGAAAAATATCCGGGACGTGTGACATACCGCAAGGATTTCTTGTGTCACTCTTGCAGAGAACATAAATCTGAGTGAGAGAAAATTTTTGTAAGACAAATCGTTGCATTTGTTTTGATAGTAAAATTGAAGTTATTTTTGCACTATAGGCCCTATATGTAGAAATTTATTTTAAAAATATTACTGCGAAATTACCAGAGTAGTATTGCGAAATTAACCGAGTTGTCCAAAAGATTGTAATTCGCAACACGTTTTTAATTTCTGTCGTACGTAATTAGTTTAATTTAAAAGAATAAAATTTGCATGTATCGTATAGAAATAATAACAATTAAGACTTTTTCCTAAAAATTGAAATTTTAATACGTTATTTATCATATTTTAAAGGAGTAAAACCTCAATACTGCGAAATTATCCGGGTTTGCCTTAAAAAAAGAAATCACTAAACACATACCTGTTATATTTTACGTATTCTTAATCAGCAAGTTCCCTTCCACATTGGTCACTGTGAATTAATAACGAATTTTATGCAGTGACTGAAAACGTTGAAAACGATCAACAAGGGATTTGATTGTTTGGTGAATATTCAAAATGTGCACATTTTACATCATTCTGTTTTTAAAGTAAATTCAAATGTGAATGAAATCCGCTAAATATAAACATTTATTTATTGTTCCGCCAGCAATGGAATTATAAATAATTGATATCAAATTAGCGCACGCATGTTCACGTTGTTACTTTGTAAAATTGGTTTAGCACTTAATAATATGTATTTTAAAATCATATATTAAATGTATTACTTCGGCCGCCCTAGGAAATTGACCACCTCCTTGCTTTTCCCTTATTCTTGCCTTATCCTTTTTCTTCTGATCCTTTCTTTTCTTCCTTATAGACCCCTTATTCTATTTTATTCTCCTTCTTCTTGTATTTCTCTTGTTCTCCTCCTGTTTTCCTTGTTCTCCTTGTACTTCCTTTGTTATCATTATATTTCCTTTTCCTTCTTGTATTCCACTTCTTCTTGTCTTCTTCCCCTTGCCCTCCTTCCATTCCACTTGTTCTCCTCGTATTTTCTCTGTTATCTTTGTAATCATTTGTTCTGCATTTATTCACATTGTTCTCCATATATTCCCATTATACTGCTTGCATTTTCCTTGTTATTATTGTATTACCTTGTTCTCCTTGTATTCCTTTAGTTCCCCTTCCATTCCTCTTGTTACTCCTGTATTCTTCGTGTTCTCTTTGTATTCCACTTGCTCTCCTTGCATTTTCTTTGTTATCCTTGTATTCCCCTCTTCTTGCACTCCCCTTGTTATCTTTGTAGCTTCTTGTTAGCTTTGTATTCCCTCGTTGTCTTTGTATTCCTTTGTTATTCTTGTATTACCATTTTTATGTTGTATTTCCTTGTTATCTTTGTATTCCCTTCTTATCCTTGTGTTCCTTTGTTATCCTTGTATTACCACTGTTTATCTTGTATTCCCTTGTTCTCTTTTTATTCCCATTGTTTTCCGTGTATCCACTTTTTTCGCCTTATATTACTCTTGATCTTGTATTTTTCTATTTATTCTTGCATTTCCTTTGTTCTCCTTGCAGTCCCTTCGTTACACTTTTATTCCGTTGTTCTTATATTAACCTTTTTCTCTTTGTATTTCCCTTGATCTTCTTGTATTTCCATTCTTGTTCTTTATTTCCCCTTTTTTCTTGTTATTTTTGTCTTCTACTCTTCTTCTCTTTGTTCTCCTTGTTTTTCCATATACTAGACGCAATTTACTGAGAAATCTCTTCCCCTGTGAGGACTCGGGTTAATGATAATAATATTAAAAACGCTAATAATAATCTCCATCAAATATTTTATTGTTCTAACTCGTGTTCTGCGCATTTATATACAAGGTTCACCAATTAATATGGCAGGAAACTATTTCTGAGTGTGGATTGACATGTTCACAGAGACTCAAAGGAAGTACCCATCTCTGCCGTTCCTGGACCGGAGGTGCGAGAGAGACTATGAGATACCAGATCCACATGGCAGTGGAACTGTCATCCTTCCTGCGGGAACAGCTGTCCACATCCCAGTCATTGGAATTCAGAACAATCCAAAATACTTTCCGATCCCCGAAAAGTTCGACCCGGAACGATTTTCAGAAGAGAACAGAAGAAATCGGTCCAATTTGCTTCATATCCCATTTGGAGAAGGCCCCAGAATTTGCATAGGTAAAAGCATGTTACACGTTGCTTCTTAGGCTATATCTACCTATTTTACATAAGAATTTCCTAATACATGATATATTATGAACTGAATGCTCTTTTAATTGAAATTCCCTATCATATCGATAAAAAAGTACTCATATCTCGGCAGGTATTACTTCTTGTTACATATATCAGTATATTTAAGAATTTTTCAATCTTTATGGCTTAACATATTAAACAAAAACAGGTTACATATCACTGTTTTTTATATTTACACTTCTACTTTACGAACGTTTTCACCCTCCAAGGGGCATCATCAGGTAAAACAGTATTTAAGTATCATATGTCTAAAATCAAGTATATAAAATATACAAGACAGTTTAAAATGATACGTAACGTATGAAGAAAAATATCATTTTACAGTGTACACAAATGAACATGTTGAAATGAACTTGAACCAATGTATATTAAAACGTACTGTGAAGAATCATTACTAACATGCCTGAATGGCTGTATCTTGTATGCTATGTAAGATATCAAGAAAATGGATTGGTTAATGCTTAATATACTTTACATACAAATATATACATTACTGATAAATAATACTGAATTGTTGCATATTTGTTTATGTTTAAATTAAAGGAACACTGTTTTAGAAGATTAATATCCCATCTATTGGGTATATGACGAAACCAATAGAATGATGCAGGTTGTCAATATTCAGTTTTAAAATTTATGTGAGCTTTCTATTTATATCCACTAAAGTTTAAGTTGTAAAATAATGATAATTTGTTATGTGGTGTTTTGTATACACGACACAGAATTATTACCAAATGTTGAGTCAAGATTGTTCAACTGTGGTCAAAGTTCGATTTAATCATGGATTGGATAAGTCGTTTTACAACAGTCATATGGTTACCATCGTATGCTCAAAATCTGAAACAAATATTTAATATTATACGTCAGTTTGACTTTAGGGTTATTACTTTTTATATATCAATACTTACATATTGGCGCTCGGAGCTGAGTGTAGGTGTCTATTCGTAAATTTGCATGCAACTAACTAGATGTTACGTATTGCTTACTGTTCCTACATCCGCGTAGTGATATTAAATGTTATGGTGGAAGGGTGGGGACTATATTTTGTTAAAGCACAGGGTGTATAACGGGTCATGATTATGAATCGGATTTTCGTTTATTACAGTACCATGTTCTAAATATTGATTTGTTATATAGAATTCTTCGGCGCTGTTTATTAGTTTAATGTTTGAATAAGATTTTAGGATTTTAAAAGTTTCTTTGCTGCGTCCTAGTTTGTGATCAGTTTCTATCAAATGGGTAGCATATTTTGATTTCTTACGGTTATTTTTAAAATCAGATATGTGTTCACCATATCTGATTTTAAAATTCCTACGTGTCTGCCCGATATATCTGATTTCACATGTTGCACATTCTATGTTCTATTCATTATTATGTAATTTTATATTTTTATGCAAATCATTATTGAAATTGTTTTTGAGCTAGTAATTGGGTTTATCCGCTATGGCAATGTTTTTTATTTAAAAAATCGCTTAATTTGTTGGAAATGTATTTTTAGTATGTTAATGTTACATACGTTTTTTGGTTTTACTCTTTCATAGCAGTGAGGTTTGTGAACGTTTTTTGGTTGCTCAATTTTTCTTTTTTATGAATTTATTTCTTTATTACTTTAGTATTGTGTCATTTTCAATGGCTATTTCTAATATTTTGTATGTATATATGTATTTATTTACACTGCAAGTGGGCAAGCACCCGGTGGCAGTGGTATATACAATATTAACAAATACACACTAAAATGATAAGCAATACACAATAAAATTTACAATACATAATACAATTTTACAGCACATATACCATTTTATACACAATACAGTTTAACACAATAATAATAAAACATAAAATAAAATACCTAATTTTACAATACAACCTACATAATTATGTATAGGTCCTACATAAGTTTCAATAGTCTTTCACTTTACTCTCATCTCATTCCCTGTAGTGGCACTATGACGCTTTTCACTGAACTTTAGCACACATTTCACTGACACTCTGTAACACATTTCACTGACACTATAGAACACATTTCATTGACGCTATAAATTATCACTGATTGGAACTGTTCACTGCACTGTAAAACCATAACTTCACTGACTCACCTCGCTTCACTGATACAACAGTTCAACAAATTAAAAGAAGTGTTTTCGTTTTTGTATTTCATCTTATTTAATGGTATGTATAATAATCTGTCTATTAGAAAATTAAACATACTGAGTTTGTGCGTTGTAGGGTGTATTGAATGTGTTGGGATGCAGTGATTTGCGTGGCCCGGTTTTCTGTAAATGTCAAATGTAAATTTTGTTTTTCGTTTTTCAAACGTAATGTCTAAGAAATTTAGGGACTTGTTCTTTTCGTTTTCCTGAGTGAACTTTAAACTGTTATCGTGGCGTTTAGAACAGAAATTGTGGTAACTCGGCAAGGGTCTATTGGGGCTTTTAAGCCCCCTAGTGTGGCCACAGCAACTGAGCGAAACATTGCCATGGCGATCGTTTTTAGATTATAGTTTTCCTCTTAATACTGTCGAGAACTCGCTCTAGTATGGAACTAAACAGATATTTCTTGCGATGTTCGGGTGATTTTTATTGTGCCGTTTATGTGAGCGCGTAGTAATATGCCTAATTGTTTTGTTGTTGGTGTAAATCCGGTTATATAATCTGTAAGGAAGTAAGACGTTTCTGTTTTTCACCCAAAGACTGGGCTATTTTTCAGAAGTGGTGTAGAGCAATTCCACGGAGACAGAAAACTGTATGCTTGTTCTTATATCTGTAACATACATTTTTCTGCTGTTTTGATAGTAAGAGCCATAAGTTTATTATTGACGGTAAGAAGGTAGGACTTCTACGGAAGAACTGGTGACCAAAACCGGATGCCATACCACATATTTTCTCGAACTTGTCTCGATACCTTAAAAATTAAAAGAAGTGAAAATCTCCACCCAATCCTTTCTCATAACAATGCACCCGTACCAAATACCATCTGGCTATGACCAATTCCATCGACTCTAAGTAACCCAGTAGTTGATACAACATCGTTAAATAACCAAGTAAAAAAAAGAATTGGACGTGATACCCGAAAATCAGAACACCTTAGCTGATCTTGCGCTTGTGTGCATGTATATGACATTACTCCACACCTGGATGTCCAAAATTGTCTTGTTACTTTGACTGTAATCTCTTTTTCTTTTACTCGGTTATTTAACGACGCTATATGAACTACGAGGTTATTTAGTGTCGATGGGATTGGTGATAGCGAGATGATATTTGGCGAGATGAGGCTGAAGATTCGCCATAGATTACCTGACATATGCCTTGCGGTTGGGGAAAACCTCGGAAAAAACCCAACCAGGTAATCAGCCCAAGCGGGAATTGAACCCGCGCCCGAATGAAACTCCAGATCGGTAGGCAAGCGCCTTAGCCGACAGAGCTACGCCGGTGGCTCGTAATCTCTTCCAGTGAATGAACGCCAGACCAGCATTTCAGCTGTTTTGTGCGAGTTTTTCAAAATCGATACTCCTTTTGGAGCCATAAACTGTGATGAGTTCGAGGGAAGTGAAAATACAAAAGAATATACAAGTTGAATGAACGGCCTTGTAGATACAATGAGCTCAAAGACTTCCTTCTCTGCCCTGTACAAAGGATTCTAGCATTACACGATTTTAGAAAATATATTACACGTACTTGGCAATACAAAGAACACGTCTGCCTAAGAAAGAATCATTGAAGTTTTTAGAGTGACAATTCAGAGCACTCACGAAATAGAGTCATTCTTGTGGGATAGCAGATTTAAATATATTCTGACAGAAAAAATTTAACCAGGATCCTCTACAGCGACATTTCGGAATTATAAAATGATTATCTTGTGATGATCACCATAGACTTTCCAATCTCTGTGCCGGTTAAAAAATGTGCTATATTCACGTGCTAATTCTGAACTCCTAATTGAACCCAAGCACCTAGCTTCTACTTCATTAAATGTACATGTTTAATTATTAATTATTTTATTTTTAATAATAGCAATTCTGCCGTAATTAACGAAAAAGTTATTTCAGTAAAAAAATTCAGTGTAATGCTGCTTTGTATGTGGGCTACAGGTTAATCTGATTTACAATTTTATTACATTTGTTTATTATGTTTCCACATCATAACAGATTTCTGATCAAGGATATGAGAAAGTAAATTGGTCTCATGTAAAAGTCGTTAATTTAATATTCTCCAATAAGTACCATACAACAAATTAATACAGTACTACTAAATTGTTTTAATTTTACAAAACACAAAATAACCTAAGTATTTCAAAAGATCAAAACTTGCATTATCATAGATATAATATCAAAGTTTAATTTGCAAGTCTGAGTTGCAGTAATATTGCTTGTTCCTCCTGAATTACGTATAGACCAGTTACAACTGCAACTAATGGGTAAATAGTAGATAAAAACTATTGGTGAAAATAAAGTGTCTCCTTTATTATATTACATTCTTTCCCGTGTATAAAAACATAATTTTACATCAATGCGTACTTTATAATGCCATAAAAATGTTTATTTTTGCGAAGCTGTACTCGTTTTTTGCGTACTTCTGGTTGAAGCCGGCACAATGTTCCAATTTTCGGTTAATTATTATATTTATTATTCAGGGGTGTATTATAGCTCATAATTTGTTAATGTAATAATGTTACATTTTTTAAATACGTAAAATATTGCGACAAAGTACTCTACAATGCATTCTTATGTAATTTGTTATTTTAAAATCCTTTTGCATTCGCTCGAATAGCGATCCTGAAACTATAGTGGACAACAGAGCTAGCGCCACTCGGCGACGAACCACTGAACTAGGAAAGTTGCGTCACTTTCTCTTCTACCCGCTCTGCTGTTATGCAAACTATTGAAGGACTGTATTATATGTTCAACTGTTTTAGTATTGTTGTATACAATCAAAGTGTCGTCTGCATACCTTCTATAGATTTTATGTTGTGATTCTATATCATGTTTTCTATATTTTCTTATTCTAATATATCTGCGACTATAAAGTCTCATCAATAGGTATGTTAGTATACAAATTATTCAAAATAAATTAGAGAAAATTAACATACAAAACACCAAAATTGAACAAATCATGACACTTTTAAAAATAGTAATAAAACAGAAATATTTTTATTTCAATAAAAAGATTTTTAAGCAAAATAAAGGATTGGCAATGGGAAACATACTATCCGGATTACTCGCAGATATATTAGAAGAAGAAAAAATAGACAACATAATACGGAATCACAACATAAAACTCTGTAGAATGTATGTAGACGACACTTTGATTACATACAATACTAAAACAGATGAACATATAATAAAGTCCTTCAGTAGTTTAAATAACAGTTAAAAGTTCACTCAGGAAAACAAAAAGAATAAATTTCTAAATTTCTTAGACATTACGTTCGAAAAACAAAAAAACAAAATTTACATTTGACATTTACAGAAAACCGGGCCACACAAATCATTGCATCCCAACACATTCAATACACCCTACAAAGCACAAACTCAGTATGTTTAATTTTCTAAGAGACAAATTATTGTACACATCACAAAATAAGAAGAAATACGAAAAAGAATACAACAAAATATTAGAAATAGCCAATGATAATGATACAATACTAAAGTAATAAAGAAATTAATTCATAAAAAAGAAAGATTGAGCAAACAAAAACCGTTCACAACACTCACTGATATAAAAGAGAAAAACCAAAAAACATACAATAAATACATTTCCAACAAATTACTCAATTTTTTAAATAGAGAAGATGATACAATAGCGCACAAACGCAATAACAAGCTAAAAAAAATTAAATAATGCTTTTCAGACAGACACGTAGGAATTTTAAAATCAGATATGGTGAACACATATCTGATTTTAAAAATAACCGTAAGACATCAGAATATGCTACCCATTTGATAGAAACTGATCACAAACTAGGACGCAGCAAAGAAACTTTTAAAATCCTAAAATCTTGTTCAAACATTAAACTAATAAACAGCGCCGAAGAATTCTACATAACAAATCAATATTTAGAACATGGTCCTGTAATAAACGAAAAACCCAATTCATAATCATGACCCGTTATACACCCTGTGCTTTACCAAAATATAGTCCCCCACTCTTCCACCATAACATTTAATATCACTACGCGGATGTAGGAAAAGTAAGCAATACGTAACATCAGTAGTTGCATACAAACGTACGAATAGACATCTACACTCAGCTCCGATCACCAATATGTAAGTATTGATATATAAAAAGTAATAACCCTAAAGTCAAACTGACGTATAATATTAAATATTTGTTTCAGATTTTGAGCATACGATGGTAACCATATGACTGTTGTAAAACGACTTATCCAATCCATGATTACATCGAACTTTGACTACAAGTGAACAATCTTGACTCAACATTTGGTAATAATTCTGTGTCGTGTATACAAAACACCACATAACAAATTATCATTATTTTACAACTTAAACTTTAGTGGATATAAATAGAAAGCTCACATAAATTTTAAAACTGAATATTGACAACCTGCACCATTCTATTGGTTTCGTCATATACCCAATAGATGGGATATTAATCTTCTAAAACAGTGTTCCTTTAATTTAAACATAAACAAATATGCAACAATTCAGTATTATTTATCAGTAATGTATATATTTGTATGTAAAGTATATTAAGCATTAACCAATCCATTTTCTTGATATCGTACATAGCATACAAGATACAGCCATTCAGGCATGTTAGTAATGATTCTTCACAGTACGTTTTAATATACATTGGTTCAAGTTCATTTCAACATGTTCATTTGTGTACACTGTAAAATGATATTTTTCTTCATACGTTACGTATCATTTTAAACTGTCTTGTACATTTTATATACTTGATTTTAGACATATGATACTTAAATACTGTTTTACCTGATGATGCCCCTTGGAGGGTGAAAACGTTCGTAAAGTAGAAGTGTAAATATAAAAAACAGTGATATGTAACCTGTTTTTGTTTAATATGTTAAGCCATTAAGATTGAAAAAAAACTTTAATATATTGATATATGTAACAGTAAGGTATTCTTATCTGATTATCAAAAATTAATTGTGAATTAGTTATTACTTCGCTTAGTAATCAAACGGAATAAACAACATTTGTAAACCAGCTAAGTTTCCATGCTTAACACAGAAAGTTAACGGTATTTAATTTGTGTCGCAACCCTAGCTTTGAAAATCTGATAAAGATGTTTCTAACCTCATGATGGCATAATATTGTGTGTTTTACTATATGACTATAGGATATCGGTAGTATGTTTATGAGAATATATGTTGGCTAGATTGGAGAATGGAGTGATGTCATAAGATTGACGTCATCGGTTAGTGAGGTTAGATTTTGTGTTTGCGGGTAAAAATATAAAGGTCGCTGTGCATTCCGGTGGTTAGGTTGGTATAAGTGTAAATTTTATTGGTGGTTGGTACTGATGAGGTTTGAATAGCGTACCGGTAAAGCATGTGTTTGGATGGTGTGTAAATCATTCTATTATTTGAATAATTTCGAGGTAAAATTGTTCCGGGGCCGGGTATCGAACCCGGGACCTT
The DNA here is from genome assembly GCF_040183065.1 of Periplaneta americana. NCBI lineage: Eukaryota > Metazoa > Arthropoda > Insecta > Blattodea > Blattidae > Periplaneta > Periplaneta americana. Next base: position 16,605,278 of record NC_091133.1, read on the forward strand.
TGGTTTAATGTACCAACGCTCTACCAACTGAGCTACCCGGGAACTCTACCAGACACCGATCCAATTTTTCCCTCTGTATCCACAGACCTCAAAGTGGGCTGACAACCGTCAAGCAACCAACATTGAATGCACACTAACTCAGTGTGACTTAAATTGTGGCTTTCTGTTAACGAACAGTGACGTGTATTATGCAAATCAAGCTTTCAGGTATAACTCCTTGTAAAGTTGATTTGAATAATTTGCTTGACGGTTGTCAGCCCACTTTGAGGTCTGTGGATACAGGGGGAAAAATTGGATCGGTGTCTGGTAGAGTTCCTGGGTAGCTCAGTTGGTAGAGCGTTGGTACATTAAACCAAAGGTCCCGGGTTCGATACCCGGCCCCGGAACAATTTTACCTCGAAATTATTCAAATCAACTTTACAGGGAGTTATACCTGAAAGCTTGATTTGCATAATACACGTCACTGTTCGTTAACAGAAAGCCACAATTTAAGTCACACTGAGTTAGTGTGCACTCAATGTTGGTTGCTTGACGGTTGTCAGCCCACTTTGAGGTCTGTGGATACAGAGGGAAAAATTGGATCGGTGTCTGGTAGAGTTCCTGGGTAGCTCAGTTGGTAGAGCGTTGGTACGTTAAACCAAAGGTCCCGGGTTCGATACCCGGCTCCGGAACAATTTTTCCCTCGAAATTATTCAAATCAACTTTACAGGGAGTTATACCTGAAAGCTTGATTTGCATTCTATTGTTTGTTCAATTCGTGAGAAGTTGTGCTACTGGTGATTTGTTTGGCTATGGAGTGCGTTGCTGGCCCAAGAGGAGTGAAACGGAGGGCTGAACAAGGTTTACGTATGTGAGAAGGTTAGAGGGTTAGTTGAGGTGATATCTCAGTGACATGAGTTCGACGTATGTAAGAAGGTTAGTGGGTTAGTTGAGGTGATATCTCAGTGACATGAGTTCGACGTATGTGAGAAGGTTAGTGGGTTAGTTGAGGTGATATCTCAGTGACATGAGGTCGACATATGCGAGAAGGTTAGAGGGTTAGTTGAGGTGATATCTCAGTGACTTGAGGTTGACGTATGTGGGAAGGTTAGAGGATTAATAGAGGTGATATCTCAGTGAAATGAGGTCGACTTATGTGAGAAGGTTAATGGGTTAGTTGAGGTGATATTTCAGTGACTTGAGGTTGACGTATATGGGAAGGTTAGAGGATTAGTTGAGGTGATATCTCAGTGACATGAGGTCGACGTATGTGAGAAGGTTATAGGGTTAGTTGAGGTGATATTTCAATGACTTGAGGTTGACGTATGTGAGAAGGTTAGAGGGTTAGTTGAGGCGATATCTCAGTGACATGAGGTCGAATACTGTGAATTCAATGATATAAGTGCGCTTTCTCTGCCATGTATAGTGTCGAATTGCCGAAATTTCACGTATGGGATCGTGTTGATGATATCTTATTTTGAATAAGAACGGATGGGTTGTATTCCAGAATGGGATGTTGTGAAATTGTTTTGCTGATATCCTATTTTGGATAAGAGCGGATGGGCTCTGTTCCAGAATGGGATATCGTCAATTTGTGTGATTATTGCTTTTTAGATTATGGGATCGTGTTGATGATATCCTATTTTGAATAAGAGCGGATGGGTTGTTTTCCAGAATGGGATGTGTGAAATTGTTTTGCTGATATCCTATTTTGGATAAGAGCGGATAGGCTCTGTTCCAGAATGGGATATCGTCAATTTATGTGATTATTCTTTTTATATAGCCTAGTTTTATTTACTCGTCGTGTTGGTTTACGTCGGCCATGTTGTGACGTCACTGCGTTGTGACGTAACTACCGCCATGTTGTGACGTCATCGTTTGTCAAACTTGTCGAAAATTAAGCGATATCCTATAATAAAAGAATCCCCTTAAAGCATTCACTCGAAAATTATTGTATCATGGTAATCCATAGTGGTTACAGCAAGAAATTAAAATTAAACAAAATTAGATTCTGAATTAGATTACAGGGACCCTTGTTTCATATTACAATTACACTATACACGTAACAAAATCTTTTGTGATCTTCACAGGGAAGCGGTTTGGATTGATGCAGATGAAGACGGGATTGGTCCACATCTTATCCAAATACGAAGTGGCTCCCTGCAAGGAAACACCCATTCCTCTTATTCCAGACCCCAAGTCCTTTTTGCTGGCGCCAAAAGACAAGATACCGATGACTTTCATCAGACACACCTGACTACATAATACGATGACTTGAAGTTCTGTTTTATACCACGTCCTGCATTCGATGAAGAACATGAAACTGAAGACAAATTTTATTGAATAAGCAGCGGGAAATTTTCATCTTGTGTAACATCGATGTTGGGGAAGAAGGGACAAGCAGGACAATGAAAAGTGTATCTTTCCACTCTGTTCATAGTAGAGATCGTATTCTTTGATGTTCAGTGAGATCGAGTTTGTGAAATGAGCCAAATTACTTGACGAGTTGTGGCGCGTGATGCTGTACGATGAAAACGGACAATTCGCACATCAAGAACTGCAAAAACACACACATAAAAGAATGATTTCAAGATTAGGGTTGTGTTGTGCATTACAAAAGAATAAACATAGTCTTTCCTGTAAATTTTTAACTTAAAATGTTACTGTTTCACATGCACTACTCCTAATGAAATATTTAAGCCTGTATTACAATAATCTTTGGTATAAATGTTTAACTTAAAAAGTTACTGTATCAGAGGTACTACTTTTAACAATATGTTTAAGCCTATATTACAATAATCTTTGATGAAAAATGTTAACTAAAAATGTTACTTTTCACAGGTACCGCTTCTACTGCAATTTTAAGCATATACTACGATGATCTTTCTTGTAAAAATTTAACTTAAAACATCGGTACATCTGCATCACAGATACTGCCCTGAATGAAATGTTGAAGCCTGTATTACAAAAATATTTGCTGTAAAATTTAACTTAAAATACCGGTACTACTATAACACAGGTAGCCTACTGCCATTGTGTACAAGTATACTTTCCAACAAAATTTTTAAAGTGCTCGTCCTTAACTTTATTGAAAGAAATATTGGTAGCTATGTACCATCATTTCATACAGAGAAACACAGACGTTAGATCCTTTTTATAATGTCCACAATTTTAATGTCTATTTTATTATGTCCATTACATTAAAGTCCATTACACAATGTCCATAAATATATGTCCAATGGAGTATATGTCCACTTTATTTTAGTTCAATTGCAAAAATTTTATGTCCACATTTTTACGTCCACTACATGATTGTACAATACATTATTTCCATCTACAAATTGACTTCAATTCCCTACTCAATCTCTTCTGCCTGTTCATCTTCATACAGTTCAGATGATAACTAATAGCTTTGAGATAAGTTCTGATATACCCTCCTTCGTTGTAGTGGTTGTAATTCCGAACAATCTCTTCTACTCGACTGAAATTTTGTAGATACGATCTTTTAATAGGGTGTCACACAATCAAATGCCCACCAAGCAATAACTGGATTATTATAATTTCATTATTCCTTTGGTTTTTCTTGATAAATTCCATGCATTTCCAGACCGACGCGTGATGTGTGACGGTGTGTTTCTGAAAGCGGTTATGCCAGCCCTCGACTACGTTAGTTGTTTGACGTTGTGCTGCCAGAACCTGATTATAAGTGTTCCATATTTCAGGTGTGAATCTAGGGGCATTGCTGTTCTTGTTCCTCCAGTAGGTGTTCCTCGGTGTAAGTTCTTTCCATGTACAATGCTAAATCCATTACGTCAGGCTCAGTATTGTCTACAGGGGTATCAAAAACAGCCTGAATATCTTCCAGTGGTACAGAAGGAATTTACATGAAAGTGGACAAATAAAAGTGGACATAAATAAAAGTAGACATAAATGAAAGTGGACTTAAATAAAAGTATACGTAACAGTCTTGGACCCAAAAAATGGACGCACATAAAATGTGGACATATATGAAAGTGGACAAAAATATTAGAGGACATGTCATATGGACATGGTGTCAATGGACTTAACGTCTTGGAAGCCATACAGATCTATGCTAAATTCATCTGCTGGCACTGAATTAATACTAGTTGAAGGTAGATCATGAGACTAAGTTCTTTCTATCAATATTTAAAATGGTTTATATGTTTTTTTAATTGCCGTTCTGCTGTAAATGCCATCTTTTAGAACAGATTATGCCAGTCTTACATAAATTACACACAATTGAAGAGTGGAATAGCTAAATTAGCTAAGCGACAAAAACATGTTTTCGAGATATTCAATGAAAACTGTAAAACTTTTGTAATTTTTTCTTAAAATTGTTTAAACAAATATGTCAATCAACTTCAGATTAGGCTACTGTGACATTTGTTGCTTATACAAGCTTTTCTCGAAAGGTCTTTTAAGAAAAAAAATATAATCTTCATCTTACGATGTTTGGTGACGTATATTATATATATTATATATTATATATATAATATATAATATATTATTTAGGAGATTTGGAAAAGAGCTGAGTCTAAACTGCCATTTCATATCAAACATAGCTATGTTTTTTTAATCAGAGCGTGGGGTTTCAATAGGTGATAAGGTTTAAAGACTTATTATAGTATAAGCTTACTCCTTTAAAATTTTTATTATTTTTTTTTTACAATCTTCCTAACAGAACTGAATAATTGTTTTAATTTGCCTTAAACACAAAACAAAATGTAAACAAAATCCTGAGCGACCCTAATTTTTAGTAGGTTATTTAACGACGCTGTACTAACTACTAAATTATTCACGTCGATAGAATTGGTGATAGCAAGATGGTATTTGGTGAGATAAGGCCGACGTTTCATCATACATTACCAAACATTTGCCATAAGGTTGGGAAAAAATCTCAGAAAAAACCCAACTAGGTAATGAGTATAATCGGGAATCGAACCCACGTGTTGGCCTGGTTGGTTCAGTTGGTATAGCGCTGGCCTTCTATGCCCGAGGATGCGTGTTCGATCCTGGGCCAGGTCGATGGCATTTAAGTGTGCTTAAATGTGACAGGGTCATGTTAGTGGATTTACTGGCATGTAAAAGAACTCCTGCGGGACAAAATTCTGGCACACCAGCGACGCTGATATAACCTCGGCAATTGCGAGCGTCGCTAAATAAAACATAACATTAACATTAATCGAACCCACGTTCGAACGCATCTCCGAATGGGCAGGCAAGCACTTCAACCAACTGAGAACCGCCGCTGACCACCTTGTTCGGCTGGAGACCGCCATTAGAGATGCTTTCCTCAAGAAGGAGCATATTGTGGCGGTCTTCTTTGATCTGGAAAAGGCTTACGATTCCACATGGCGGTATTGCATTCTGCAAACTCTGCATGATTGGGGACTTCGTGGTAGTCTACCAGCGTTTATTGCGAAGTTCGTGGCAGAGCAATATTTCCGAGTTCGAGTAGGTACCACTGCGTTCCGCAGCGATCTGTATTAAGCGTTCTTCTTTTCTGCATTGTGATCCATGGCATTACCCACTGTGTGGGTGACCGAGTATCTTCTCTTTTGTACGGTGATGACTTCAGTTTATATTACAGTACCCGATACCTCCCATCCATCGGTCGACAGTTGCAACTGGTCATCAACGTGCTATCAGAGTGGTCTGTTCGCAATGGTTTGAAATTCTCTACTCAAAAACTCAGTGTGTCCACTTCCACAACCATCGTGGACTTCATCTACATCCTGGACTGCGTCTTAATGGAGTGGAGTTACAATATACAGACAATGCGAGGTTTTCGGGCCTTATCATTGATTATAAATTAACGTGGAAGGCTCATATACGTGATTTGAGAAGGCGTTGTGAAAAATCGTTAATCATTTTACACCTTTTGTCGGGGTTTCGCTGGGGTGCAGACCGCATAGAGCTTTTACGTCTTTATCGTTCCCTTATCCGTTCAAAGCTGGATTATGGCTGTTTTATTTATGGCTCAGCAAATAAATCTAAGCTACGTCTCTTAGACCCTATCCATCATCCTGGGATACAACTCGCTACAGGTGCCTTCCGAACGAGTCGGATAGAGAGCCTGTATTGTGAAGCGGGAGAGCCATCACTGTATCGGCGAAATAATGTCCTGTTGTGCTCTTATGCGGCTAATCTCCGCTCGCAGCCTGAGCACAATTCTTTCGACTCTTTCCATCGTTCGTCTCTTTATGTCGATACAGTGAAAATCCACGGAGACTTCGTCCAGCAGGTGTGCGCTTTCGTGAACTGCTTTCTGAGCTCGACATCCATCTACCATCAGTTCGCACACTGGAATATACCAACACTGCACCGTGGATTATGCGACGTCCCATGTTTGATGTATGTCTGAGCCGAAGTTTTAACAATTTTACGTCATCTTTTGTTTATAGACTTCGTTTTAGTGAACTTTTATCATGTTTTCAAAATTACTCTTTAGTTTTTACTGACGGGTCGCGGTTAAATGATTAAGTAGGTTGCTCCTTTGTTGCAAATGGACAGATATTTAAATATAAACTGAGCACATATACCATTGTTTTTACCGCAGAATTATATGCTTGTTGCACAGCTTCATTGTTTTTAATTACACAACTTCGGGGCAGATATCTAATCTGCTCCGACTCTTTAAGTGCCATTCAGTCTCTATAGTCTTTCAATTCAGATGACCCCCTCGTGTTAAGGACACACCAGCTATTCCACACACTCCTAAACTCTCACTCCGTGATTGGAGTAGTGTGGATTCCAGGCCATGTTGGAATTTCAGGGAATGAGGCCGCAGATGCTGCAGCCAAAGTTGGTGCTATGAATGGCACTCTGGTAAATTTGCGCGAGAGGTGGCTAGACATACAAAATCATTTGAAATATAGAATATGGTGGCAATGGGAAGGAGAATGGTCTGCACAAGAGGCAAACAAATTACGAAGAAGAAAGAATATTGTTGGAGTTTGGGATTCGTCCACAAGAGCGTCACGACACGAGGATATTTTACGCACCCGGTTGACACATTTGACACATGGCCATCTCCTACGTGGCGCTCCTCAGCCGGAGTGTGATATGTGCTGTGTTCCACGTACGGTGGAACATTTTTTATTGGATTACAGAAAATATGATCGTGTCCGTCGGAAATATGGAATACACGACTGGATAAGGTGATTTAATTTTTTATTGACCCTTTTTACTTTTCCTCCGGACCCTTTACATCGGGAGGTTACGTTTGTTATTTTATATTTGATTTTACATAGTTGACATTTCTGACCTTATACATCCGAATATTTCATAAAATTTTATTGTTTTTGAAATGTGATATAGAATTATTCTCTAGTGGTCTTAGTTTTATTATTTTATTGGTTCCTTTTGAACACAACCTAAGGTCGTACGATACCTCACTCTTATGATTGTTTAGAAATCACATTTGTGTGTACCGTACTGCATTTGTGTACCTCGTTTTACCGTGAGAACGCTTTTTAGTTCATTTAGTTCTCTGATTATTGTATTATTTGTGTCTTTGACTTATACTAATTTTAGATAAGGGCGCAAATAGCCTAAGCAGTTGACGCGCCCTTTTTAAACCCTACTACTACTACTACTACTACTCTACTACTACTACTACTACTACTACTACTACTACTACTACTACTACTACTACTACTACTACTACTACTACTACTACTACTACCTGTTGTAGAGTGATATTGTTGTGCGAGTTATTTATTGTGATTGATGACAACTCATTTAGCTCAAAACCATAACTTAAATTACATTATAATAAAGAAAACGTCCAATAGTAACTCTTCAAAATACATTCAATTCTCTCATACCTGTCCAAAGTGGCATAAAAATTGAACAATAGAAAAGTCACTCACTACCAATACCATTCGTGTATGAGAGTTAAAAGATACTGTATACAAAAAATACAAAAACTTAGGTCGAGAATTCAACCAACTGCTACTATACTCAAAGGGGAAAATCATAACCCACTCTCCACCGCCATATTTCTTCTGAACTCACTTAAACATGATACAACACAATAGCATGGCAATGAATGCATAGACCTAATAAAATTAGTTTTTCTGTGTTAATATTCGAAGAATACTTCTTGTCATAACTAATCAGGTCTTAAAACACTTTCCTACAATATATAGAATACTTTATATTTATGCTTAGCCTGTACCACTTAAACTCCGTTCCTAGACCTCGTGGAACAATCGTTTTACGAACCGTTTGTGCTGTCTTAGAATAAGCGGTATACACATTACCGCTAACCGTAGAATCTTATCAATTGCTGGTGAATCCACAGTGTAGAAATGTAGAACGTGGAATCACAACTGATATCGAGGTTTCATCACCATTCTCCTATACAAGCGCCGGAGAGTGATCCCCGTGAACGGGCCAAAATGTAGAATTCAGCCAGACCACCGTCCAACCTGAGTCAGCTACTCCAATGTTAAACTAATGCCTGTCACGAATTCTCTCCCGATTCGCGGGTCGAGCTTCGATCTCAACTCGGCCCTGGTAGGGAGTAGATTCATATGCCTGTCGACTACCCATCTGCTCTCTCGGCTGTAGCGAATAAAATTCACAAACGGCCAGCAGCTCATCACACAGGCAAACACAAGAACGGTTAAGCTTTCAAATCAGCGACTCAGATTGTAAATCTCAAACCCAAAACCAAAGATGATCTCGTTTTCCTGTATACTAAATCAATAAGGTAAAGTACCTAGCGGAAAAGAAGGAAAACCAAAGAGAGAGCGAGAGAGTAATTTACAGAGAAAACAAGAAAGTGCATAGAGAATGAAAAGAGATAACAAAGCACAAAAAAAACACAAAAAAACAGAATTTAAGAAAGACACAGAGGTGACGAAAATCAACTGCCGCAATACTTACTTACTTGCTTACTTACTTACTTAATTACTTACTTACTTACTTACTTACTTACTTACTGGCTTTTAAGGAACCCGGGGATTCATTGCTGCCCTCACATAAGCCTGCCATTGGTCCCTATCCTGAGCAAGATTAATCCATTCTCTATCATCATATCCCACCTCCCTCAAATTCATTTTAATATTATCTTCCCATCTACGTCTCGGCCTCCCTAAAGGTCTTTTTCCCTCCAGCCTCCCAGCTAACACTCTATATGCATTTTTGGATTCACCCATACGTGATACATCTCCTGCCCATCTCAAACGTCTGGATTTAATGTTCCTAATTATGTCAGGAAGAATATAATGCATGTAGTTCTGTGTTGTGTAACTTTCTCCATTCTCCTGTAACTTCATCCCTCTTAGCCCCAAATATATTCCTAAGAACCTTGTTCTGAAACACCCTTAATCTCTCTCAAAGTGAGGGTTCAAGTTTCACAACCATACAGAACAACCAGTAATATAACTGTTTTATAAATTCTAACTTCCAGATTTTTTGATAGTAGACTGGATGATAAAAGTTTCTCAACCGAATAATAACAGACATTTCCCATATTTATTCTGTGTTTAATTTCCTCCCGAGTATCATTTATATTTGTTACTGTTGCACCCAGATATTTGAACTTCTCCACCTCTTCAAAAGATAAATCTGCAATTTTTATATTTTCATTTCGTACAATATTCTGGTCACGAGACATAATCATATACTTTGTCTTTTCGGGACTTACTTCCAAACCTATCTCTTTACTTGCTTCCAGTAAAATTCCAATGTTTTCCCTAATCGTTTGTGGATTTTATCCTAACATATTCACGTCATACGCATAGACAAGAAGCTGATGTAACCCATTCAATTCCAAACCCTCTCTGTTATCCTGGACTTTCCTAATGGCATACTCTAGAGCAAAGTTAAAAAGTAAAGGTGATAGTGAATCTCCTTGCTTTAGCCAACAGTGAAACAGTGCGTTTCCAACGCATCTGACAGAAACAGACCTATACGAACTCTGCTGTACGTTTCACTGAGACACATTTTAATTAATCGAACTAGTTTCTTGGGAATACCAAATTCAATAAGAATATCATATAAAACTTCTCTCTTAACCGAGTCATATGCCTTTTTGAAATCCATGAATAACTGATGCATTGTACCCTAATATTCCCATTTTTTCTCCATTATCTGTCGAATACAAAATATCTGATCAATAGTTGATCTATTACAGTACGCCTAAAACCACACTGATGATCCCCAGTAATTTCATCTACATATGGAGTTAATCTTCTCAAAAGAATATTGGACAAAATTCTGTACGACGTCAACAAAAGTGATATTCCTCGAAAGTTACTGGAGTTAGTCTTGTTCCCCTTCTTAAAGATAGGTACGATTATGGACTCCTTCCATGTTCTGGCACAATTTCCTTTTCCCAAATAAAAGTATAAGCTTATAAATTTCGTTAGGTAGTGCGCTTCCACCCTCTTGTATTAATTCTGCTGGAATTTGATTGATACCAGGAGACTTATAACTTTTCATATTTTCTATCGCAATTTCGACTTCAGAAAGTATGGGTTCGGGTATAAATGGCTCAGCAGTTTGTATTTCAATTTCGTCCCTATCATTTCTATTTGGCCTATGTACATTTCTTAGTTGTCCAAAATAGTTTTTTCATCTGTTTAGGATTGAATAAGCGTCTGCAAGCAAGTCACCATTCTCATCCTTGATCACGTTCACCTTTGCGTGATATCCATTCTTGGATTCCTTTATGCCCTTATATAAATCTCTAATGTTTTTATTTTTACTATTTGTTTCTACCTCATTCAGTTTTTCTTTCAAGAAATGTCTCTTTTTATTCCTAAGCGTACGATTTGCTTACCGTCTTTTATTGAAATAATTATTTCTATTCACCTCAACTGGATCCTGTAAGAATTTCAATTTTGCCTGTTTCCTTCTTTCTACTACCATGCAACAATCTTCATGAAACCACGGTTTCTTTTTCTTCAACTGCCACAATAATGAAAGAAAAATACTTTCATTCCTGCACGTGCATTCATGTTTCTTTTCTGGCAAATACTGTCAATTCTACGATTTGTGTGCTCTGAATGTTGGGTTGTTGAAGTCTTGTCATCCAGCTTGATGTATGTGGGTATAAAGGGGAAAAATTGAGTTGGTGTCTGGCACGTTCCTGGGTAGCTCAGTCGGTAGAGCGTTGCAGCGAACCAATGGTATGGCATGAACATAAAACCACGATGATGACTGTTATTTCTGCTTAACTAATGTTACTGGATTTTCTTTAAAAAAATAAGAGACTCATTGAGTATCCTAATCTCCCGTCAGCTATAAGACCAATACCTCACAGAGAAAATTTACCTGTTCCCATTCCACCTATTACATGGCAAGAAGAATCGGAATCTGACATAACGTCATCTGATGATGTGCAGCCCTCTACATCAAGGGATGACGTCTACATTCCAGATGAATAGAGAGAAGAAAAGCCACATTAAATAACATGGGTGGAACTAAACGATCTGCTACGTGATTCGTACTTCACTAAACAGCTGACAGCTTCTAGGATCTCGTCTTCAGGAATGGAACGTGCTGGATAAAAGTACTAATGTTTCAGTATTTAGAAACATAAATAAGGATCTATTACCATTTTTCATAATTAAAAATTCTGGAGTTTGTGCATGCAGCGATGTAAATGAACTGATTATAACTAGGTATTTCACGTAATGCTGAAGAGTGGCGCTTATTTACAGATGCTTATAAAATTAGTCTGAAAGCCGTTTTGCTACAAAATGGCAATAAACTTCCCTCTATATCTGTAGCATACAGTGCAGCAATGAAAGAAACATACGAAAACATGCGTCATATTCTTGAAGCCATTAAAATATGAAATCCATTGTTGGCTTATTTCCGGGATCTTAAAGTCTTCTACATGGAATGCAGAGTGGATTCACTAAATATCTTTTTTTTCTCTGTTATTGGGACAGCCGAGATACTCAACATCACTATATAGTGAAGGAATGACAAAGAAGAGAAGATTTCACTGCTGGGAAACATAATATAAAATTTAAACCTTTATTTCACCCACAAAAATTATATCTCCATTCTTTACACATTAAATTAGGGCTCATGAAGAACTTTACGAAAGGTATGGACACAACAGGCGAAGGTTTCACATATCTACGAAGAATATTCGCTGGCTTGAGTGATGCAAAATTAAAAGATGGAATATTCATTGGATCTCAGATTAAAAAAGTGATGGGTGACCAATTTTTTTTAGAAAAATTAACTCCACAAGAACTTTCAGCATGGGAGTCATTAGTACACACCTGTGGAGTAACGGTCAGAGCGTCTGGCCGCGAAACCAGGTGGCCCAGGTTCGAATCCCGGTCGGGACAAGTTATCTGGTTGAGGTTTATTCCGGGATTTTCCCTCTACCCAATGCGAGAATATGCTGGGTAACTTTCGGTGCTGGACCCCGGACACATTTCACCGGCATTATCATTTGGTTTGTTTGGAAAATCGAAACCAGTGATATAATAATGTTCAATCATGTATATTAATCACTCTCTGAAAGAATTAGCACAATCGGTTAGAATATAGAGATTTTATTAACGTTTATATCAAAATCGTGTTTTTACCGCAAGAAACGACGATTTTTACAATTGGACGATTTACACAAACAAACCCATGTTCCCCCGCACGCGAACGTGAAATTGTTGCTATATATCGGTGGGTCCACACGAATTTAACATTTTTTAAAGAAATTAGACAAATCCGACGGAATTTGTAGATTTTATTCATATTTATATAGTTAAAAATCTCGCAAAAACGAAATTTTTTTAAAGATTTTGGATTTTGGGGAAATCGAAACAAGTGATATAATACTGTTCAATCATGTATATTAAACACTCTCTGGAAGAATTATTACAATCGGTTGGAATATAGAGATTTTATTAACGTTTATACCAAAATCGTGTTTTTACCGCAAGAAACGACGATTTATATAAATGGACGATTTACACTAACAAACCTATATTCCTCCGCATGCGAACGTGAAATTATTATATGTAGGTGAGTCCACAAGAATTTAACACTTTTTTAAGAAACTAGACAAATCCCACTTCATTTGTAGATTTTACACATATTTATATAGTTAAAAATCTCCCAAAAACTAAATATTTTGAAAGATTTTGGTTTCTGGGGAAAATCGAAACCAGTGATATAATACTGTTCAATCATGTATATTAAACACTCTGTGAAAGAATTAGCATAATCGGTTGGAATATAGAGGTCTTATTAACATTTATACCATAATCGTGTTTTTACCGCAAGAAACGACAATTTTTACAATTGGACGATTTACACAAACAAACCTATATACCTCCGCATTCGAACGTGAAATTGTTGTTATATATAGGTGAGTCCACACGAATTTAACTTTTTTTCTTTAAATTAGACAAATCTGACGGAATTTGTAGATTTTATTCATTTTTATATAGTTAAAAATCTGGCAAAAACGAAATTATTTGAAAGATTTTGGTTTGTGGGGAAAATCGAAACTAATGATATAATACTGTTCAATCATGTATATTAAACACTCTCTGAAACAATTAGCACAATCGGTTGGAATATAGAGAATTTATTAACGTCTATAACAAAATCGTGTTTTTAACGGAAGAAAAGACGAATTTTACAATTGGACTAATTACACAAACAAAACATATTCCCCCCCATGCGAACGTGAAATTGTTACTGTATATCGGTGGGTCCACACAAATTTAACACTTTTTTAAGAAATTAGACAAATCCGACGGAATTTGTAGATTTTATTCATATTTATATAGTTAAAAATCTCGCAAAATCGAAATTTTTTTAAAGATTTTGGTTTGTGGGGATAATCGAAACCAGTGATATACATCTGTTCAATCATGTATATTAATCACTCTCTGTAAGAATTAGCACAATCGGTTGCAATATAGAGATTTTATTAACGTTTATATCAAAATCGTGCTTTTACCGCAAGAAACAACGATTTTTACAATTGGACGATTTACACAAACAAGCCCATATTCCTCCGCATGCGAACGTGAAAATGTTGCTATATATCGGTGGGTCCACACGAATTTAACATTTTTTTAAGAAATTAGACAATTCGGACGGAATTTGTAGATTTTATACATATTTATATAGTTAAAAATCTCGCAAAAACTAAATATTTTGAAAGATATTGGTTTGTGGGGAAAATCGAAACCAGTGATATAATACTGTTCAATCATGTATATTAAATACTCTCTGAAAGAATTAGCACAATCGGTTGTAATATAGAGATTTTATTAACGTTAATACCAAAATCGTCCTTTTACTGCAAGAAACGACGATTTTTACAATTGGACGATTTACACAAACAAACCCATATTCATCCGCATGCGAACGAGAAATTGTAGTTATATATAGGTGAGTTCACATTAATTTCACATTTTTTTAAGAAATTAGACAAATCCCACGGAATTTGTAGATTTTATTAATATTTATACAGTGAAAAATCTCGCAAAAACTAAATATTTTGAAAGATTTTCGTTTGTGGGGAAAATCGAAACCAGTGATATAATAACGTTCAATCATGTATATTAAACACCGTCTGAAAGAATTAGCACAATCGGTTGGAATATAGAGGTTTTATTAACGTTTATACCAAAATCGTGTTTTTACCGCAAGAAACGAAAATTTTTACAATTGGACGATTTACACAAACAAACCCATATTCCTCCGCATGCGAACGTGAAGTTGTTGCTAGATATAGGTGAGTCCACACGAATTTAACGCATTTTTAAGAAATTAGACAAATCCCACGGAATTTGTAGATTTCGTACTTATTTATATAGTTAAAAATCTCGCAAAAACTAAATATTTTGAAAGATTTTGGTTTGTGGGGAAAATCGAAACCAGTGATATAATACTGTTCAATCATGTATATTGAACAATCTCTGAAAGAATTAGCACAATCGGTTGGAAAATAGAGATTTTATTAACGTTTATACCAAAATCGTGCTATTCCCGCAAGAAACGACGATTTTTACAATTTATACGATTTACAAAACAAACCCATATTCCTCCGCATGCAAACGTGAAAATGTTGCTATATATCGGTGGGTCCACAACAATTTAACACTTTTTTAAGAAATTAGACAAATCCGACGGAATTTGAAGATTTTATTCATATTTATATAGTTAAAAATCTCGCAAAAACGAAATTTTTTGAAAGATTTTGGTTTGTAGGGAAAATCGAAACCAGTGATATAATTCTGTTCAATCATGCATATTAACCACTCCCTGAAAGAATTAGCACAATCGGTTGGAATATAGAGATTTTATTAACGTTTATACCAAAATCGCCTTTTTACCGCAACAAACGACGATTTTTACAATTGGAACTTTGCACAAACAAACCCATATTCCTCCGCATGCGAACGTGAAAATGTTGCTATATATCGGTGGGTCCACACGAATTTAACATTTTTTTTAAAGAAATTAGACAAATCCGACGGAATTTGTAGATTTTATATATATATATATATATATATATACACACATATATATATATATATATATATATATATATATATATATATTGATGTACCGAAGTACATATGATATTTCCATGCAGATATTCTGCGTCATTACATGATGAAAGATTGATGGAACGGAGAAAAATTCTCTCCGGCGCCGGGATTTGAACCCGGGTTTTCAGCTCTACGTGCTGATGCTTTATCCACTAAGCCACGCCGAATAAAATCCCGACGCTTAATCTGAGACGATTCTAAACGGCGTCGGGATTGTATCCGGCGTGGCTTAGTGGATAAAGCATCAGCACGTAGAGCTGAAAACCCGGGTTCAAATCCCGGCGCCGGAGAGAATTTTTCTCCGTTCCATCAATCTTTCATCATATTTATATAGTTAAAAATCTCGCAAAAACTAAATTTTTTGAAGGATTTTGGTTTGTGGGGAAAATCGAAACCAGTGATATAATACTGTTCAATCTCATATACTAAACACTCTCTGAAAGAATTAGCACAATCGTTTGGATTAGAGGGATTTTATTAACGTTTATACCAAAATCATGTTTTTACCGCAAGAAACGAAGATTTTTACAATTGGACGATTTACACTAACAAACCCATATTCCTCCGCATGCGAACGTGAAATTGATGCAATATATCGATGGGTCCACACGAATTTAACACCTTTTTGAGAAATTAGACAAATCCGACGGAATTTGTAGATTTTATACATATTTATATAGTTAAAAATCTCGGAAAAACGAAATTTTTTTAAAGATTTTGGTTTGTGGGGAAAATCGAAACCAGTGATATAATACTGTTCAATCATCTATATTAAACACTCTCTGAAAGAATTAGCACAATCGGTTGGAATATAGAGAATTTATTAACGTTTATAACAAAAACGTGTTTTTACCGCAAGAAACGTCGATTTTTACAATTGGACGATTTACACAAACAAACCCAAATTCCTCCGGATGCGAAAGTGAAAATGTTGCTATATATCGGTGGGTCCACACGATTTTAACATTTTTTTAAGAAATCAGACAAATCCGACGGAATTTGCAGATTTTATTCCTATTTATATTGTCAAAAATCTCGCAAAAAAGTTTTTTTTTTTTTACGATTTTGGTTTGTGGGGAATATCGAAAACAGTGATATAATACTGTTCAATCATGTATATCAAACACTCTGTGAAGGAATTAGCATAATCGTTTGGAATATGGAGGTTTCATTATCGTTTAAACCAAAATAGTGTTTTTACCTCAAGTAACGACGAAATTTACAATTAGACGATTTCCACAAACAAGCCCATATTCCTCCGTATGGGAACGTGAAATTGTTGCTATATGTCGGTGTGTCCACACGAATTTAACAATTTGTTAAGAAATTAGACAAATCCGACGGAATTTGTAGATGTTATTCATATTTACATATGTTAAAAATCTCTCAAAAACGAAATTTTTTTAAATATTTTGGTTTGTGGGGAAGTTCAAAACTAGTGATATAATACTGTTCAATCATTTATATTAAACACTCTCTGAAAGAATTAGCACAATCGGTTGGAATATAGAGTTTTTATTGACGTTTATAATAGAATCGAGTTTTTACCTCAAGAAACGACGATTTTTACAATTGGACGATTTACAACAACAAACCCGTATTCCTCCGCTTGCGAAAGTGAAATTGTTATGATATGTAGGTAAGTCCACAGGAATTTAACATTTCTTTAAGAAATCAGACAAATCCGACAGAATTTGTAAATTTTATATATATATATATATATATATATATATATATATATATATATATATATATATATATATATAGTTAAAAGTCTCCCAAAAACGAAATTTTTTGAAAGATTTTGGATTGTGTGGAAAATCGAAACCAGTGATATAATACTGTTCAACCAGGTATATTAAACACTCTCTCAAAAGTTTTAGCTCAATCGTTTGGAATATAGAGATTTTTTGAACGTTTATACCAAAATCGTGTTTTACATCAAGAAACGATGATTTGGACGCTTTACACAAACAATCCCATCTTCCCCCGCATGCCAACGTGAAATTGTTGTTATATATAGGTGAATACATATGATTTTAACATTTTTTTATGAAATTAGACAAATCCCACGGAATTTGTAGATTTTATTCATATTTATATAGTTATAAATCTCGCAAAAACGAAATTTTTTTAAAGATTTTGGTTTGAGGGGAAAATCGAAACCAGTGATATAATACTGTTCAATCATGTATATTAAACACTCTGTGAAAGAATTAGCACGATCGGTTGGAATAGAGAGATTTTATTAACGTTTATATCAAAATCGTGTTTTTACCGCAAGAAACGACGATTTTTAGAATTGGACGATTTACACAAACAAACCCATATTCCCCCGCATGCGAACGTGAAATTGTTGTTATATATAGGTGAGTACACACGAATTTAAGACTCTTTTAAGAAATTAGACAAATCCCATGGAATTTGTAGATTTTATTCCTATTATTCATATTCATATCATATTATTCATATTATAGTTAAAAATCTCACAAAAACGAAATTTTTTGAAAGATGTTGGTTTGTGGGGAAAATCGAAACCAGTGATATAATACAGTTCAATCATGTATATTAAACACTCTGTGAAAGAATTAGCACAATGGGTTGTAATATAGAGGTTTTATGAACATTTATAGCAAAATCGAGTTTTTACTGCAATAAACGACGATTTTTACAATTTGACGATCTACAAAAACAAACCCATATTCCCCCGCATTCTACCGTGAAATTGTCGTTATATATAGGTGAATCCACATGAATTTAATTTTATTTTAAAAAAATTAGACAAATCCCACGGAATTTGTATGAGTTATTCAGATTTATATAGTTATAAATTCGCAAAAACGAAATTCTTTAAAGATTTTGTTTTGTGGGGAAAATCGAAACCAGTGATATAATACTGTTCAATCATGTATATTAAACACTCTGTGAAAAAATTAGCACAATCGGTTGGAATAGAGAGAATTTATTAACGTTTATAGCAAAATCTTGTTTTTACCGCAAGAAACGACGATTTTTACAATTGGACGATTAACAGAAACAAACCCATATTCCCCCGCCTGACAACGTGAAATTGTTGTTATATATATGTGAATCCATTTGATTTTAATATTTTTTAAGAAATTAGACAAATCCCACGGAATTTGTAGACTTCATTCATATTTATATAGTTATAAATCTCGCAAAAACGAAATTTTTGAAAGACTTTGGTTTGTGGGGAAAATCGAAACCAGCGATATAATACTGTTCAATCATGTATATTAAATACTCTGTGAAAGAAATAGCACAATCGGTTGGAATATAGAGATTTTATGAACGTTTATAGCAAAATCGTTTTTTCACCGCAATAAACGACTATTTTTACAATTGGACGATCTACACAAACAAACCCATATTCCCCCGCATGCGAACGTGAAATTGTTGTTACATATAGGTGAATACACATGAATTTAACATTTTTTTAAGAAATTAGACAAATTCCACGGAATTTGTATATTTTATTCAGATTTATATAGTTATAAATCTCGCAATAACGAAATTTTTTGAAAGTTTGTGGTTTGTGGGGAAATTGCAATCAGTGATGTAATACTGTTCAATCATGTATATTAAACACTCTGTGAAATAATTAGCACAATCGGTTGGAATAGAGAGATTTTATTATGTTTATAGCAAAATCGTGTTTTTACCGCAAGAAACGACGATTTTTAAAATTGGACGATTTACACAAACAAACCCATATACCCCCACATGCGAACGTGAAATTGTTGTTATATGTAGGTGAATCTACATGAATTCAACATTTTTTAAAGAAATTAGACAATTCCCACGGAATTTGTAGATTTTATTCATTTTTATATAGTTATAAATCTCGCAAAAACGAAAGGTTTTGAAAGATTTGGTTTGTGGGGAAATTGAAACCAGTGATATAATACTGTTAAATCTTGTATATTAAACACTCTCTGAAAGAATCAGCATAATCGGTTGGAATACAGAGATTTTATTAACGTTTATAGCAAAATCGTGTTTTTACCGCAAGAAACGACGATTTTTACAATTGGACGATTTACTCAAACAAACCCATATCCCCCGCATGCGAACCTGAAATTGTTGTTATCTATAGGTGAGTCCACACGAATTTAACACTTTTTTTTAGAAATTAGACAAATCCCACGGAATTTGCAGATTTTATTCATTTTTATATAGTTATAAATCTTGTAAAAACGAAATTTTTTGAAAGATTTTGGTTTGTGGGGAAATTGAAACCAGTGATATAATACTGTTCAATCATGTATATTAAACACTCTGTGAAAGAATTAGCACAATCGGTTGGAATAGAGAGATTTTATTAACGTTTATAGCAAATTCGTGTTTTTACCGCATGAAACGACGATTTTTACAATTGGACGATTAACACATACAAACCCATATTCCCCATCATGCCAACGTGAAATTGTTGTTATATATAGGTGAATCCACTTGATTTTAACATTTTTTTAAGAAATTAGACAAATCCGACGGAATTTGTAGATTTTATTGATATTTATATAGTTATAAATCTCGCAAAAACAAAATTTTTTGAAAGATGTTGGTTTGTGGAGAAAATTGAAACCAGTGATATAATACTGTTCAATCATGCATATTAAACATTGTGTGAAAGAATTAGCACAATCGGTTGGAATATAGAGATTTTATTAACGCTTATACCAAAATCGTGTTATTACCGCAAGAAACGACGATCTTTACAATGGGACGATTTTCACAAACTAACCCACATTCCTCCGCATGCGAAAGTGAAATTGTAGTGATATATACGTGAGTTCACACGAATTTAATATAATACTGTCCAAACATGAATATTAAACACTCTCTGATAGAATTAGCACAATCTGTTGGAATATAGAGATTGTATGAACGTTTATACCAAAACCGTATTTTAACCGCAAGAAACAATGATTTTTACAATTGGACGATTTACACAAACAAACCCATATTCCTCGGCAAGCGAACGTGAAATTGTTGCAATATTTATAGGTGAATCCACATGAATTTAATATTATTTTAAGAAATTAGACAAATCCCTAGGAATTTGTAGATTTTATTCATATTAATATAGTTATAAATCTCGCAAAAACGAAATTTTTTGAAAGATTTTGGTTTGTGGGGAAATTGAAACCAGTGATATAATATTGTTAAATCATGTATATTAAACACTCTCTGAAAGAATCAGGACAATCGGTTGTAATACAGAGGTTTTCTTAACGTTTATAGCAAAATCGTGTTTTTACCGCAATATAGGACGATTTTTACAATTGGACGATTTACACAAACAAACCCATATTCCCCCGCATGCGAACGTGAAATTGTTGTTATATATAGGTGAGTCCACAAGAATTTAAGACTTTTTTAAGAAATTAGACAAATCCCATGGAATTTGTAGATTTTATTCCTATTATTCATATTCATATCATATTATTCATTTTATAGTTAAAAATCTCACAAAAACGAAATTTTTTGAAAGATGTTGGTTTGTGGGGAAAATCGAAACCAGTGATATAATACAGTTCAATCATGTATATTAAACACTCTGTGAAAGAATTAGCACAATGGGTTGTAATATAGAGGTTTTATGAACATTTATAGCAAAATCGAGTTTTTACTGCAATAAACGACGATTTTTACAATTTGACGATCTACAAAAACAAACCCATATTCCCCCGCATGCTACCGTGAAATTGTCGTTATATATAGGTGAATCCACATGAATTTAATTTTATTTTAAAAAAATTAGACAAATCCCACGGAATTTGTATGAGTTATTCAGATTTATATAGTTATAAATTCGCAAAAACGAAATTCTTTAAAGATTTTGTTTTGTGGGGAAAATCGAAACCAGTGATATAATACTGTTCAATCATGTATATTAAACACTCTGTGAAAAAATTAGCACAATCGGTTGGAATAGAGAGAATTTATTAACGTTTATAGCAAAATCTTGTTTTTACCGCAAGAAACGACGATTTTTACAATTGGACGATTAACAGAAACAAACCCATATTCCCCCGCCTGACAACGTGAAATTGTTGTTATATATATGTGAATCCATTTGATTTTAATATTTTTTAAGAAATTAGACAAATCCCACGGAATTTGTAGACTTCATTCATATTTATATAGTTATAAATCTCGCAAAAACGAAATTTTTGAAAGACTTTGGTTTGTGGGGAAAATCGAAACCAGCGATATAATACTGTTCAATCATGTATATTAAATACTCTGTGAAAGAAATAGCACAATCGGTTGGAATATAGAGATTTTATGAACGTTTATAGCAAAATCGTTTTTTCACCGCAATAAACGACTATTTTTATAATTGGACGATCTACACAAACAAACCCATATTCCCCCGCATGCGAACGTGAAATTGTTGTTACATATAGGTGAATACACATGAATTTAACATTTTTTTAAGAAATTAGACAAATTCCACGGAATTTGTATTTTATTCAGATTTATATAGTTATAAATCTCGCAATAACGAAATTTTTTGAAAGTTTGTGGTTTGTGGGGAAATTGCAATCAGTGATGTAATACTGTTCAATCATGTATATTAAACACTCTGTGAAATAATTAGCACAATCGGTTGGAATAGAGAGATTTTATTATGTTTATAGCAAAATCGTGTTTTTACCGCAAGAAACGACGATTTTTAAAATTGGACGATTTACACAAACAAACCCATATACCCCCACATGCGAACGTGAAATTGTTGTTATATGTAGGTGAATCTACATGAATTCAACATTTTTTAAAGAAATTAGACAATTCCCACGGAATTTGTAGATTTTATTCATTTTTATATAGTTATAAATCTCGCAAAAACGAAAGGTTTTGAAAGATTTGGTTTGTGGGGAAATTGAAACCAGTGATATAATACTGTTAAATCTTGTATATTAAACACTCTCTGAAAGAATCAGCATAATCGGTTGGAATACAGAGATTTTATTAACGTTTATAGCAAAATCGTGTTTTTACCGCAAGAAACGACGATTTTTACAATTGGACGATTTACTCAAACAAACCCATATCCCCCGCATGCGAACCTGAAATTGTTGTTATCTATAGGTGAGTCCACACGAATTTAACACTTTTTTTTAGAAATTAGACAAATCCCACGGAATTTGCAGATTTTATTCATTTTTATATAGTTATAAATCTTGTAAAAACGAAATTTTTTGAAAGATTTTGGTTTGTGGGGAAATTGAAACCAGTGATATAATACTGTTCAATCATGTATATTAAACACTCTGTGAAAGAATTAGCACAATCGGTTGGAATAGAGAGATTTTATTAACGTTTATAGCAAATTCGTGTTTTTACCGCATGAAACGACGATTTTTACAATTGGACGATTAACACATACAAACCCATATTCCCCATCATGCCAACGTGAAATTGTTGTTATATATAGGTGAATCCACTTGATTTTAACATTTTTTTAAGAAATTAGACAAATCCGACGGAATTTGTAGATTTTATTGATATTTATATAGTTATAAATCTCGCAAAAACAAAATTTTTTGAAAGATTTTGGTTTGTGGAGAAAGTTGAAACAAGTGATATAATATTGTTCAATCATGCATATTAAACATTGTGTGAAAGAATTAGCACAATCGGTTGGAATATAGAGATTTTATTAACGCTTATACCAAAATCGTGTTTTTACCGCAAGAAACGACGATCTTTACAATGGGACGATTTTCACAAACTAACCCACATTCCTCCGCATGCGAAAGTGATATTGTAGTGATATATACGTGAGTTCACACGAATTTAATATAATACTGTCCAAACATGAATATTAAACACTCTCTGATAGAATTAGCACAATCTGTTGGAATATAGAGATTTTATGTTCGTTTATACCAAAACCGTATTTTAACCGCAAGAAACAATGATTTTTACAATTGGACGATTTACACAAACAAACCCATATTCCTCGGCAAGCGAACGTGAAATTGTTGCAATATTTATAGGTGAATCCACATGAATTTAATATAATTTTAAGAAATTAGACAAATCCCAAGGAATTTGTAGATTTTATTCATATTAATATAGTTATAAATTCGCAAAAACGAAATTTTTTGAAAGATTTTGGTTTGTCGGGAAAATCGAAACCAGTGATATAATACAGTTGAATCATGTATATTAAACACTCTGTTAAAGAATTAGCACAACCGATTGGAATAGAGATATTTTATTAATGTTTATATCAAAATCGAGTTTTTACCGCAAGAAACGACGATTTTTACAATTGAACGATTTACACAAACATACCCATATTCCCCCGCATGCCAACGTGAAATTGTTGTGGTATATAGGTGAATACACTTGATTTTAATATTTTTTTACGAAATTACACAAATCCCACGGAATTTGTGGATTTTATTCATATTTATATAGTTATAAATCACGCAAAAACGAAATTTTTTGAAAGATTTTGGTTTGTGGGGAAATTGAAACCAGTGATATAATACAGTTCAATCATGTATATTAAACACTCTGTGAAAGAATTAGCACAATCGGTTGGAATAGAGATTTTATTAACGTTTATAACAAAATCGTGTTTTTACCGCAAGAAACGACGATTTTTACAATTGGACGCTTTACACAATCAAACCCATATTCCCCCGCATGCCAATGTGAAATTGTTGTTATATATAGGTGAATCCACTTGATTTTAACATTTTTTAAAGAAATTAGACAAATCCCGAGGAATTTGTAGATTTTTTTCATATTTATATAGTAATAAATCTCGCAAAAACGAAATTTTTTGAAAGATTTTGGTTTGTGGGGAAAATCGAAACCAGTGATATAATACTGTTCAATCATGTATATTAAACACTCTGTGATAGAATTAGCACAATCGGTTGGAATATAGAGATTTTATTAACGTTTATAACAAAATCGTGTTTTTACCGCAATAATCGACAATTTTTACAATTGGACAATTTACACAAATAAACCCATATTCGCCCGCATGCGAACGTGAAATTGTTGTTATATATAGATGAATCCACATGAATTTAATATTTTTTTAAGGAATTAGACAAATCCCACGGAATTTGTAAATTTTATTCAGATTTAAATAGTTATAAATCTCGCAAAAACGAAATTTTTTGAAAGATTTTGGTTTGTGAGGAAATTGAAACCAGTGATATAATACTGTTCAATCATGTATAGTAAACACTCTGTGAAAGAATTAGCACAATGGGTTGGAATAGAGAGATTTTATTAACGTTTATAGCAAAATCGTGTTTTTACCGCAAAAAAAGACGATTTTTACAATTGGACGATTTACACAAACAAACTCATTTTCCCCCGACTGACAACGTAAAATTGTTGTTATATATATGTGAATCCACTTGATTTTAATATTTTTTTAAGAAATTAGACAAATCCCACGGAATTTGTAGACTTTATTCTTATTTATATAGTTATAAATCTCGCAAAAACGAAATTTTTGAAAGACTTTGGTTTGTGGGGAAAATCCAAACCAGTGATATAAAACTGTTCAATCATGAATACTAAACACTCTGTGAAAGAATTAGCACAATCGGTTGGAATAGAGAGATTTTATTAACGTTTATAGCAAAATCGTGTTTTTACCGCAAGAAACGACGATTTTTACAATTGGACGATCTACACAAACAAACCCATATTCCCCCGCATGCGAACGTGAAATTGTTGTTACATATAGGTGAATACACATGAATTTAACATTTTTTTAAGAAATTAGACAAATTCCACGGAATTTGTAGAATTTATTCAGATTTATATAGTTATAAATCTCGCAAAAACGAAATTTGTTGAAAGTTTGGGGTTTGTGGGGAAATTGCAACCAGTGATATAAAACTGTTCAATCATGTATATTAAACACTCTCTGAAAGAATTAGAACAATCGGTTGGAAGAAAGAGATTTTATTAACGTTTATAGCAAAATCGTGTTTTTACCGCAAGAAACGACGATTTTTACAATTGAACGATTTACACAAACACACCCATATTCCCCGCATGCCAACGTGAAATTGTTGTGATATATAGGTGACTCCACTTGATTTTAACATTTTTTTACGAAATTAGACAAATCCCACGGAATTTGTAGATTTTATTCATATATATATATAGTTATAAATCTCGCAAAAACGAAATTTTTTGAAAGATTTTGGTTTGTGGGGAAATTGAAACCAGTGATATAAAACTGTTCAATCATGTATATTAAACACCCTGTGAAAGAATTAGCACAAAAGGTTGGAATAGATAGATTTTATTAACGTTTATAACAAAATCGTGTTTTTACCGCAAGAAACGACGATTTTTACAATTGGACAATTTACAAAAACAAACCCATATTCCCCCGCATGACAACGTGAAATTGTTGTTATATATAGGTGAATCCACTTGATTTTAACATTTTTTTAAGGAATTAGACAAATCCCTCGGAATTTGTAGATTTCATTGATATTTATATAGTTATAAATCTGGCAAAAACGAAATTTTTTGAAAGATTTTGGTTTGTGGGGAAAATCGAAACCAGTGATATAATACTGTTCAATCATGTACATTAAGCACTCTGTGAAAGAATTAGAACAATCGGTTGGAATATAGAGATTTTATGAACGTTTATAGCATAATCGTGTTTTTACCGCAAGAAACTACGATTTTTACGATTGGACCATTTACACAAACAAACCCATTTTCCCCCGCATGCGAACGTGAAATTGTTGTTATATATAGGTAAATCCACATGATTTTAACATTTTTTTAAGAAATTAGACATATCCCTCGGAATTTGTAGATTTTATTCATATTTATATAGAAATAAATTTCGCAAAAACGAAATTTTTTGAAAGATTTTGGTTTGTTGGTAAATTGAAACCAGTGATATAATACTGTTAAATCTTGTATATTAAACACTCTCTGAAAGAATCAGCACAATCGGTTGGAATACGGAGATTTTATTAACGTTTATAGCAAAATCGTGTTTTTACCGCAAGTAACGATGATTTTTACAATTGGACGATTTACACATACAAACCCATATTCCCCCGGATGCCATCGTGAAATTGTTGTTATTTATAGGTGAATCCACTTGATTTTAACATTTTTTTAAAAAATCAGACAAATCCAACGGAATTTGTGGATTTTATTCATATTTATATAGTTAAAAATCTTGCATAAACAAAATTTTATGAAAGATTTTGGTTCGTTAGGAAAATCGAAACCAGTGATATAATACTCTTCAATCATTTATATTAAACACTCTGTGAAAGAATTAGCACAATCGGATGGAATTGAGAGATTTTATTAACGTTTATAGCAAAATCGTGTTTTTACCGCAAGAATCGACGATTTTTACAATTGGACGATTTACACATACAAACCTATATTCCCCCGATGCCAAAGTGAAATTGTTGTTATTTATAGGTGAATCCACTTGATTTTAACATTTTTTAAAAAAATTAGACAAATCCCACGGAATTTGTAGATTTTATTCATATTTATATAGTTATAAACCTCGCAAAAACGAAATTTTTTTAAAGATTTTGGTTTGTGGGGAAAATCGAAACCAGTGATATAATACTGTTCAATCATGTATACTAAACACTCTGTGAAAGAATTAGCACAATCGGTTGGAATATAGAGATTTTATTAACGTTTATAGCAAAATCGTGTTTTTACCGCAATAAACGACGATTTTTACAATTGGAAAATTTACACAAACATACCCATATTCCCCCGCATGCGAACGTGAAATTGTTGTTATATATAAGTGAATCCACATGAATTTAATATTTTTTTAAGAAATTAGACAAATCCCACGGAATTTGTAGATTTTATTCAGATTTATATCCTTATAAATCTCGCAAAAACGAAATTTTTTGAAAGATTTTGGTTTGTGGGGACATTGAAACCAGTGATATAATACTGTTCAATCATGTATATTAAACACTCTGTGAAAGAATTAGCACAATGGGTTGGAATATAGAGATTTTATGAACGTTTATAGCAAAATCGTGTTTTTACCGCAAGAAACGACGATTTTTACGATTGGACGACTTACACAAACAAACCCGTATTCCCCCGCATGCGAACGTGATATTGTTGTTAAATATAGGTGAATCCTCATGAATTTAACATTTTTTTAAGTAATTAGACAAATCCCACGGAATTTGTAGATTTTATTCATATTTATATAGTTATAAATCTCGCAAATACAAAATTTTTTTAAAGATTCTGGTTTGTGGGGAAAATCGAAACCAATGATATAATACTGTTCAATCATGTTTATTAAACACTCTGTGAAAGAATTAGCACAATGTGTTGGAATATAGAGATTTTATGAACATTTATAGCAAAATCGTGTTTTTACAGCAATAAACGACGATTTTTACAATTTGACGATCTACAAAAACAAACCCATATTCCCCCGCATGCTACCGTGAAATAGTCGTTATATATAGGTGAATCCGCATGAATTTAATTTTATTTTTAAAAAATTAGACAAATCCCACGGAATTTGTATAAGTTATTCAGATTTATATAGTTATTAATTCGCAAAAACGAAATTTTTTTAAAGATTTTGGTTTGTGGGGAAAATCGAAACCAGTGATATATTGCTGTTCAATCATGTATATTAAACACTCTGTGAATGAATTAGCACAATGGGTTGGAATATAGAGATTTTATTAACGTTTATAGCAAAATCGTGTTTTTACCGCAAGAAACGAGGATTTGTACGCTTTACACAAACAAACCCATCTTCCCCCGCATGCCAACTTGAAATTGTTGTTATATATAGGTGAATCCATATGATTTTAACATTTTTTTATGAAATTAGACAAATCCCACGGAATTTGTAGATTTTATTCATATTTATATAGTTATAAATCTCGCAAAAACGAAATTTTTTGAAAGATTTTGGTTTGTGGGGAAAATCGAAACCAGTGATATAAAACTGTTCAATCGTGTATATTAAACACTCTGTGAAAGAATTAGCACAATCGGTTGGAATATAGAGATTTTATGAACCATTATAGCAAAATGGTGTTTTTACCGCAATAAACGACGATTTTTACAATTGGTCGATCTACACAAACAAACCCATATTCCCCCGCATGGCAACGTTAAATTGTTGTTATATATAGGTGAATTCACATGAATTTAAGATTTTTTAAAGAAATTAGACAAAACCCACGGAATTTGTAGATTTTATTCAGATTTATATAGTTATAAATCTCGCAGAAACGTAATTTTTTGAAAGATTGTGGCTTGTGGGGAAATTGAAACCAGTGATATAATACTGTTAAATCATGTATACTAAACACTCTGTTAAAGAATTAACACAATCGGTTGGAATAGAGAGATTTTATGAACGTTTATAGCAAAATCGTGTTTTCACCGCAATAAACGACGATTTTTACATTTGGACAATATACACAAACAAACTCATATACCCAAGAATGCGAACGTGTAATTGTTTTTATATATAAGTGACTCCACATGAATTTAACATTTTTTTAAGAAATTAGACAAATCCCACGGAATTTGCAGATTTTATTCAGATTTATATAGTTGTAAATCTCGCAAAAACGAAATTTTTTGAAAGATTTTGGTTTGTGGGGAAAATCGAAACCAGTGATATAATACTGTTCAATTATATATATTAAACACTCTGTGAAAGAATTAGCACAATCGGTTTGTAATAGAGAGATTTTATTAACGTTTATATCAAAATCGTGTTTTAACCGCAAGAAACGACGATTTTTACAATTGGACGATTTACACAAACAAACCCATATTCCCCCGCATGACAACGTGAAATTGTTGTTATATATAGGTGAATCCACATGAATTTAACATTTTTTTAAGAAATTAGACAAATCCCACGGAATTTGTAGATTTTATTCAGATTTATATAGTTATATATCTCGAAAAACGAAATTTTTTGAAAGATTGTGATTTGTGGGAAATTGAAACCAGTGATGTAATACTGTTCAATCATGTATATTAAACACTCTTTGAATGAATTAGCACAATCGCGTAGAATAGAGAGATTTTATTAACGTTTATAGCAAAATCGTGTTTTTACCGCAAGAAACGACGGTTTTTTGCAATTGGACTCTTTACACAAACAAACCCATATTCCCCCGCACGCGAACGTGAAATTGTTGTTATATATAGGTGAGTCCTCACGAATTTAACACTTTTTTTTAGAAATTAGACAAATCCCACGGAATTTGTAGATTTTATTCATATTTATATAGTTATAAATCTCGCAAAAACGAAATTTTTTGAAAGATTTTGGTTTGTGGGGAAAATCGAAACCAGTGATTTAATACTGTTCATCATGTATATTAAACACTCTGTGAAAGTATTAGCACAATCGGTTGGAATATAGAGATTTTATGAACGTTTATAACAAAATCGTGTTTTTACCGCAATAAACGACGATTTTTACAATTAGACGATCTACACAAACAAACCCATATTCCCCCGCATGCCAACGTGAAATTGTCGTGATATATAGGTGAATCCACATGATTTTAACATTTTTTTACGAAATTAGACAAATCCCACGGAATTTGTAGATTTTATTCCTATTTATATAGTTATAAATCTCGCAAAAACAAAATTTTTTGAAAGATTTTGTTTTGTGGGGAAAATCGAAACCTGTGATATAATACTGTTCAATCATGTATATTAAGCACTCTGTGAAAGTTTAAGAACTATCGGTTGGAATAGAGAGATTTTATTAACGTTTGTAGCAAAATCGTGTTTTTACCGCAAGAAACGACGATTTTTACAATTGGACGCTTTACACAATCAAACCCATATTCCCCCGCATGCCAATGTGAAATTGTTTTTATATATAGGTGAATCCACTTGATTTTTACATTTTTTTAAGAAATTAAACAAATCCCGAGGAATTTGTAGATTTTATTCATATTTATATAGTTATAAATCTCGCAAATACAAAATTTTTTGAAAGATTCTGGTTTGTGGGGAAAATCGAAACCAATGATATAATACTGTTCAATCATGTTTATTAAACACTCTGTGAAGGAATTAGCACAATGTGTTGGAATATAGAGATTTTATGAACATTTATAGCAAAATCGTGTTTTTACAGCAATAAACGACGATTTTTACAATTTGACGATCTACAAAAACAAAACCATATTCCCCCGCATGCTACCGTGATATAGTCGTTATATATAGGTGAATCCACATGAATTTAATTTTATTTTTAAAAAATTAGACAAATCCCACGGAATTTGTATAAGTTATTCAGATTTATATAGTTATAAATTCGCAAAAACGAAATTTTTTTAAAGATTTTGGTTTGTGGGGAAAATCGAAACCAGTGATATATTGCTGTTCAATCATGTATATTAAACACTCTGTGAATGAATTAGCACAATGGGTTGGAATATAGAGATTTTATTAACGTTTATAGCAAAATCGTGTTTTTACCGCAAGAAACGAGGATTTGTACGCTTTACACAAACAAACCCATCTTCCCCCGCATGCCAACTTGAAATTGTTGTTATATATAGGTGAATCCATATGATTTTAACATTTGTTTATGAAATTAGACAAATCCCACGGAATTTGTAGATTTTATTCATATTTATATAGTTATAAATCTCGCAAAAACGAAATTTTTTGAAAGATTTTGGTTTGTGGGGAAAATCGAAACCAGTGATATAATACTGTTCAATCGTGTATATTAAACACTCTGTGAAAGAATTAGCACAATCGGTTGGAATATAGAGATTTTATGAACCATTATAGCAAAATGGTGTTTTTACCGCAATAAACGACGATTTTTACAATTGGACGATCTACACAAACAAACCCATATTCCCCCGCATGGCAACGTTAAATTGTTGTTATATATAGGTGAATTCACATGAATTTAAGATTTTTTAAAGAAATTAGACAAAACCCACGGAATTTGTAGATTTTATTCAGATTTATATAGTTATAAATCTCGCAGAAACGAAATTTTTTGAAAGATTGTGGCTTGTGGGGAAATTGAAACCAGTGATATAATACTGTTAAATCATGTATACTAAACACTCTGTTAAAGAATTAACACAATCGGTTGGAATAGAGAGATTTTATGAACGTTTATAGCAAAATCGTGTTTTTACCGCAATAAACGACGATTTTTACGATTGGACGATTTACACAAACAAACCCATATTCCCCCGCATGCGATCGTGAAATTGTTGTTATATATAGGTGAATCCACATGAATTTAACATTTGTTTTTAAAATTAGACAAATCCCACGGAATTTGTTGGTTTTATTCATATTTATACAGTCATAAATCTCGCTAAATCGAAATATTTTGAAAGATTTTTGTTTGTGTGGAAATTGAAACCAGGGATATAATACTGTTAAATCATGTATATTAAACACTCTCTGAAAGAACCAGTACAATCGGTAGGAATAGAGAGATTTTATTAACGTTTATAGCAAAATCGTGTTTTTACCGCAAGAAACGACGATTTTTACAATTGGACGATTTACACAAACAAACCCATATTCCCCCGCATGCGAACGTGAAATTGTTGTTATATATAGGTGAGTCCACACTAATTTAAGACTTTATTAAGAAATTAGACAAATCCCATGGAATTTGTAGATTTTATTCATTTTATTCATATTCATATTATATTATTCATATTATAGTTAAAAATCTCGCAAAAACGAAATTTTTTTAAAGATTTTTCTTCGTGGGGAAAATCGCAACCAGTGATATAATACAGTTCAATCATGTATATTAAACACTCTGTGAAAGAATTAGCACAATCGGTTGGAATAGAGAGATTTTATTAACGTTTATAGCAAAATCGTGTTTTTACCGCACGAAAGGACGATTTCTACAATTGGACGATTTACACAAACAAACCCATATTCCCCCGCATGCCAACGTGAAATTGTTGTTATATATAGATGAATCCACATGAATTTAATATTTTTTTTAAGGAATTAGACATATCCCACGGAATTTGTAAATTTTATTCAGATTTAAGTAGTTATAAATCTCGCAAAAACGAAATTTGTTGAAAGTTTGTGGATTGTGGGGAAATTGCAACCAGTGATATAATACTGTTCAATCATGTATATTAAACACTCTGTGAAAGAATTAGCACTATCGGTTGGAATAGAGAGAATTTTTTTTAACGTTTATAACAAAATCGTGTTTTTACCGCAAGAAACGACGATTTTTTGAAACTGGACGATTTACACAAACAAACCCATATACCCCCGCATGCGAACGTGAAATTGTTGTTATATGTAGGTGAATCTACTTGAATTCAATATTTTTTAAATAAATTTGACAATTCCCACGGAATTTGTAGATTTTATTCATATTTATATAGTTATAAATCTCGCAAAAACGAAATATTTTGAAAGATTTGGTTTGTGGGGAAATTGAAACCAGTGATATAATACTGTTAAATCATGTATATTAAATACTCTCTGAAAGAATCAGCATAATCGGTTGGAATACAGAGATTTTATTAACGTTTATATCAAAATCGTGTTTTTACCGCAAGAAACGACGATTTTTACAATTGGACGATTTACACATACAAACCCATATCCCCCGGATGCGAACCTGCAATTGTTGTTATCTATATAGTGAGTTCACACGAATTTAACACTTTTTTTTTAGAAATTAGACAAATCCCACGGAATTTGTGGATTTTATTCATATTTATATAGTTATAAATCTCGCAAAAACGAAATTTTTTGAAAGATTTTGGTTTGTGGGGAAAATCGAAACCAGTGATATAATACTGTTCAATCATGTATACTAAACACTCTGTGAAAGAATTAGTCCAAACGGTTGGAATATATAGGTTTTATTAACGTTTATAGGAAAATCGAATTTTTACCGCAATAAACGACGATTTTTACATTTGGACAATATACACAAACAAACTCATATACCCAAGAATGCGAACGTGTAATTGTTTTTATATATAAGTGAATCCACATGAATTTAACATTTTTTTAAGAAATTAGACAAATCCCACGGAATTTGCAGATTTTATTCAGATTTATATAGTTGTAAATCTCGCAAAAACGAAATTTTTTGAAAGATTTTGGTTTGTGGGGAAAATCGAAACCAGGGATATAATACTGTTCAATTATATATATTAAACACTCTGTGAAAGAATTAGCACAATCGGTTTGTAATAGAGAGATTTTATTAACGTTTATATCAAAATCGTGTTTTAACCGCAAGAAACAACGATTTTTACAATTGGACGATTTACACAAACAAACCCATATTCCCCCGCATGACAACGTGAAATTGTTGTTATATATAGGTGAATCCACATGAATTTAACATTTTTTTAAGAAATTAGACAAATCCCACGGAATTTGTAGATTTTATTCAGATTTATATAGTTATATATCTCGAAAAACGAAATTTTTTGAAAGATTGTGATTTGTGGGAAATTGAAACCAGTGATGTAATACTGTTCAATCATGTATATTAAACACTCTGTGAATGAATTAGCACAATCGCGTAGAATAGAGAGATTTTATTAACGTTTATAGCAAAATCGTGTTTTTACCGCAAGAAACGACGGTTTTTTGCAATTGGACTCTTTACACAAACAAACCCATATTCCCCCGCACGCGAACGTGAAATTGTTGTTATATATAGGTGAGTCCTCACGAATTTAACACTTTTTTTTAGAAATTAGACAAATCCCACGGAATTTGTAGATTTTATTCATATTTATATAGTTATAAATCTCGCAAAAACGAAATTTTTTGAAAGATTTTGGTTTGTGGGGAAAATCGAAACCAGTGATTTAATACTGTTCATCATGTATATTAAACACTCTGTGAAAGTATTAGCACAATCGGTTGGAATATAGAGATTTTATGAACGTTTATAACAAAATCGTGTTTTTACCGCAATAAACGACGATTTTTACAATTAGACGATCTACACAAACAAACCCATATTCCCCCGCATGCCAACGTGAAATTGTCGTGATATATAGGTGAATCCACATGATTTTAACATTTTTTTACGAAATTAGACAAATCCCACGGAATTTGTAGATTTTATTCCTATTTATATAGTTATAAATCTCGCAAAAACAAAATTTTTTGAAAGATTTTGTTTTGTGGGGAAAATCGAAACCTGTGATATAATACTGTTCAATCATGTATATTAAGCACTCTGTGAAAGTTTAAGAACTATCGGTTGGAATAGAGAGATTTTATTAACGTTTGTAGCAAAATCGTGTTTTTACCGCAAGAAACGACGATTTTTACAATTGGACGCTTTACACAATAAAACCCATATTCCCCCGCATGCCAATGTGAAATTGTTTTATATATAGGTGAATCCACTTGATTTTTACATTTTTTTAAGAAATTAGACAAATCCCGAGGAATTTGTAGATTTTATTCATATTTATATAGTTATAAATCTCGCAAATACAAAATTTTTTGAAAGATTCTGGTTTGTGGGGAAAATCGAAACCAATGATATAATACTGTTCAATCATGTTTATTAAACACTCTGTGAAGGAATTAGCACAATGTGTTGGAATATAGAGATTTTATGAACATTTATAGCAAAATCGTGTTTTTACAGCAATAAACGACGATTTTTACAATTTGACGATCTACAAAAACAAAACCATATTCCCCCGCATGCTACCGTGATATAGTCGTTATATATAGGTGAATCCACATGAATTTAATTTTATTTTTAAAAAATTAGACAAATCCCACGGAATTTGTATAAGTTATTCAGATTTATATAGTTATAAATTCGCAAAAACGAAATTTTTTTAAAGATTTTGGTTTGTGGGGAAAATCGAAACCAGTGATATATTGCTGTTCAATCATGTATATTAAACACTCTGTGAATGAATTAGCACAATGGGTTGGAATATAGAGATTTTATTAACGTTTATAGCAAAATCGTGTTTTTACCGCAAGAAACGAGGATTTGTACGCTTTACACAAACAAACCCATCTTCCCCCGCATGCCAACTTGAAATTGTTGTTATATATAGGTGAATCCATATGATTTTAACATTTTTTTATGAAATTAGACAAATCCCACGGAATTTGTAGATTTTATTCATATTTATATAGTTATAAATCTCGCAAAAACGAAATTTTTTGAAAGATTTTGGTTTGTGGGGAAAATCGAAACCAGTGATATAATACTGTTCAATCGTGTATATTAAACACTCTGTGAAAGAATTAGCACAATCGGTTGGAATATAGAGATTTTATGAACCATTATAGCAAAATGGTGTTTTTACCGCAATAAACGACGATTTTTACAATTGGACGATCTACACAAACAAACCCATATTCCCCCGCATGGCAACGTTAAATTGTTGTTATATATAGGTGAATTCACATGAATTTAAGATTTTTTAAAGAAATTAGACAAAACCCACGGAATTTGTAGATTTTATTCAGATTTATATAGTTATAAATCTCGCAGAAACGAAATTTTTTGAAAGATTGTGGCTTGTGGGGAAATTGAAACCAGTGATATAATACTGTTAAATCATGTATACTAAACACTCTGTTAAAGAATTAACACAATCGGTTGGAATAGAGAGATTTTATGAACGTTTATAGCAAAATCGTGTTTTTACCGCAATAAACGACGATTTTTACGATTGGACGATTTACACAAACAAACCCATATTCCCCCGCATGCGATCGTGAAATTGTTGTTATATATAGGTGAATCCACATGAATTTAACATTTGTTTTTAAAATTAGACAAATCCCACGGAATTTGTTGGTTTTATTCATATTTATATAGTCATAAATCTCGCTAAATCGAAATATTTTGAAAGATTTTTGTTTGTGTGGAAATTGAAACCAGGGATATAATACTGTTAAATCATGTATATTAAACACTCTCTGAAAGAACCAGTACAATCGGTAGGAATAGAGAGATTTTATTAACGTTTATAGCAAAATCGTGTTTTTACCGCAAGAAACGACGATTTTTACAATTGGACGATTTACACAAACAAACCCATATTCCCCCGCATGCGAACGTGAAATTGTTGTTATATATAGGTGAGTCCACACTAATTTAAGACTTTATTAAGAAATTAGACAAATCCCATGGAATTTGTAGATTTTATTCATTTTATTCATATTCATATTATATTATTCATATTATAGTTAAAAATCTCGCAAAAACGAAATTTTTTTAAAGATTTTTCTTCGTGGGGAAAATCGCAACCAGTGATATAATACAGTTCAATCATGTATATTAAACACTCTGTGAAAGAATTAGCACAATCGGTTGGAATAGAGAGATTTTATTAACGTTTATAGCAAAATCGTGTTTTTACCGCACGAAAGGACGATTTCTACAATTGGACGATTTACACAAACAAACCCATATTCCCCCGCATGCCAACGTGAAATTGTTGTTATATATAGATGAATCCACATGAATTTAATATTTTTTTTAAGGAATTAAACATATCCCACGGAATTTGTAAATTTTATTCAGATTTAAATAGTTATAAATCTCGCAAAAACGAAATTTGTTGAAAGTTTGTGGATTGTGGGGAAATTGCAACCAGTGATATAATACTGTTCAATCATGTATATTAAACACTCTGTGAAAGAATTAGCACTATCGGTTGGAATATAGAGATTTTATTAACGTTTATAGCATAATCTTGTTTTTACCGCAATAATCGACGATTTTTACAATTAGACGATCTACACAAACAAACCCATATTCCCCCGCATGCCAACGTGAAATTGTTGTGATATATAGGTGAATCCACATGATGTTAACATTTTTTTACGAAATTAGACAAATCCCACGGAATTTGTAGATTTTATTCATATTTATATAGTTATAAATCTCGCAAAAACGAAATTTTTTTAAAGATTTTGGTTTGTGAGGAAATTGAAACCAGTGATATAATACTGTTCAATCATTTATATTAAACACTCTGTGAAAGAATTAGCACAATGGGTTGGAATATAGAGATTTTATTAACGTTTATACCAAAGTCGTGTTTTACCGCAAGAAACGACGATTTTTACAATTGTACTCTTTACACAAACAAACCCATATTCCTCAGTATGCTAACGTGAAATTGTTGAGATATATACTTGTGTCCACACGAATTTAACACTTTTTTAAGAAATTAGACAAATCCCTCAGAATTTGAAGATTTTATTCTTATTTATGTAGTTAAAAATCTCGCAAAAACGAAATTTTTTGAAAGATTTTGGTTTTGTAGGGAAAATCGAAATCAGTGATATAATACTGTTCAATCATATATATTAAATACTCTGTGAAGGAATTAGCACAAATGGTTGGAATAGAGAGATTTTATTAACGTTTATAGCAAAATCGTGTTTTTACCGCAAGAAACGACGATTTTTACAATTGGACGATTTACACAAACAAACCCATATTCCCCCGCCTGATAACGTGAAATTGTTGTTATATATATGTGAATCCTCTTGATTTTAATATTTTTTTAAGAAATTAGACAAATCCCACGGAATTTGTAGACATTATTCATATTTATATAGTTATAAATCTCGCAAAAACAAAATTTTTTGAAAGACTTTGGTTTGTGGGGAAAATCGAAACCAGTGTCATAATACTATTCAATCATGTATATTAAACACTCTGTGAAAGAATTAGCACAATCGGTTGGAATATAGAGATTTTATGAACGTTTATAGCAAAATCGTGTTTTTACCGCAATAAACGACGATTTTTACAATTGGACGATCTACACAAACAAACCCATATTCCCCCGCATGCGAACGTGAAATTGTTGTTACATATAGGTGAATACACATGAATTTAACATTTTTTTAAGAAATTAGACAAATTCCACGGAATTTGTAGAATTTATTCAGATTTATATAGTTATAAACCTCGCAAAAACGAAATTTGTTGAAAGTTTGTGGTTTGTGGGGAAATTGCAACCAGTGATATAATACTGTTCAATCATGTATATTAAACACTCTGTGAAAGAATTAGCACAATCGGTTGGATTAGAGAGATTTTATTAACGTTTATAACAAAATCGTGTTTTTACCGCAAGAAACGACGATTATTAAAATTGGACGATTTACAAAAACAAACCCATATACCCCCGCATGCGAACGTGAAATTGTTGTTATATGAAGGTGAATCTACATGAATTCAACACTTTTTAAATAAATTAGACAATTCCCACGGAATTTGTAGACTTTATTCATATTTATATAGTTTTGAATCTCGCATAAACGAAATTTTTTGAAAGATTTGGTTTGTGGGGAAGTTGAATCCAGTGATATAATACTGTTAAATCATGTATGTTAAACACTCTCTGAAAGAATCAGCACAATCTGTTGGAATACAGAGATTTTATTAACGTTTATAGCAAAATCGTGTTTTTACCGCAAGAATCGACGATTTTTACAATTGGACGATTTACACATACAAACCTATATTCCCCCGATGCCAAAGTGAAATTGTTGTTATTTATAGGTGAATCCACTTGATTTTAACATTTTTTAAAGAAATTAGACAAATCCCACGGAATTTGTAGATTTTATTCATATTTATATAGTTATAAATCTCGCAAAAACGAAATTTTTTTAAAGATTTTTGTTTGTGGGGAAAATCGAAACCAGTGATATAATACAGTTCAATCATGTATACTAAACACTCTGTGAAAGAATTAGCCCAATCGGTTGGAATATAGAGATTTTATTAACGTTTATAGCAAAATCGTGTTTTTACCGCAATAAACGACGATTTTTACATTTGCACAATTTACACAAACAAACCCATATTCCCCCGCATGCGAACGTGAAATTGTTTTTATATATAAGTGAATCCACATGAATTTAGCTTTTTTTTTTAAATTAGACAAATCCCACGGAATTTATAGATTTTATTCAGATTTATATAGTTAAAAATCTCGCAAAAAGGAAATTTTTTGAAAGATTTTGGTTTGTGGGGAAAATCGAAACCTGTGATATAATACTGTTCAAACATGTATATTAAGAACTCTGTGAAAGAATTAGCACAATCGGTTCGAATAGAGAGATTTTATTAACGTTTATAGCAAAATCGTGTTTTTACCGCAAGAAACGACGATTTTTACAATTGAACGATTTACACAAACACACCCATATTCCCCGCATGCCAACGTGCAATTGTTATGATATATATGTGACTCCACTTGGTTTTAACATTTTTTTAGGAAATTAGACAAATCCCACGGAATTTGTAGATTTTATTCATATATATATTGTTATAAATCTCGCAAAAACGAAATTTTTTGAAAGATTTTGGTTTGTGGGGAAATTGAAACCAGTGATATAAAACTGTTCAATCATGTATATTAATCACCCTGTGAAAGAATTAGCACAATCGGTTGGAATAGAGAGATTTTATTAACGTTTATAACAAAATCGTGTTTTTACCGCAAGAAACGACGATTTTTTACAATTGGACGATTTACAAAATCAAACCCATATTCCCCCGCATGACAACGTGAAATTGTTGTTATATATAGGTGAATCCACTTGATTTTAACATTTTTTTAAGGAATTAGACAAATCCCACGGAATTTGTAGTTTTTATTGATATTTATATAGTTATAAATCTGGCAAAAACGAAATTTTTTGAAAGATTTTGGTTTGTGGGGAAAATCGAAACCAGTGATATTATACTGTTCAACCATGTACATTAAGCACTCTGTGAAAGAATTAGAACAATCGGTTGGAATATAGAGATTTTATGAACCTTTATAGCAAAATCGTGTTTTCACCGCAAGAAACGACGATTTTTACGATTGGACCATTTACACAATCAAACTCATATTCCCCCGCATGCGAACGTGAAATTGTTGTTATATATAGGTGAATCCACTTGATTTTAACATTTTTTTAAGAAATTAGACAAATCCCTCGGAATTTGTAGATTTGATTCATATTTATATAGTCATAAATCTCGCAAAAACGAAATTTTTTGAAAGATTTTGGTTTGTTGGTAAATTGAAACCAGTGATATAATACTGTTAAATCATGTATATTAAACACTCTCTGAAAGAATCAGCACAATCTGTTGGAATACGGAGATTTTATTAACTTTTATAGCAAAATCGTGTTTTTACCGCGATAAACGACGATTTTTACAATTGGACAATATACACAAACAAACCCATATGCCCCACAATGCGAACGTGTAATTGTTTTTATATAGAAGTGAATCCACATGAATTTAACATTTTTTTAAGAAATTAGACAAATCCCACGGAATTTGTAGATTTTATTCAGATTTATATAGTTGTAAATCTCGCAAAAACAAAATTTTTTGAAAGATTTTGGTTTGTGGGGAAAATCGAAACCAGTGTTATAATACTGTTCAATTATATATATTAAACACTGTGTGAAAGAATTGGCACAATCGGTTGGAATAGAGAGATTTTATTAACGTTTATATCAAAATCGTGTTTTAACCGCAAGAAACGACGATTTTTACAATTGGACGATTTACACAAACAAACCCATATTCCCCCGCATTACAACGTGAAATTGTTGTTATATATAGAGGTGAATCCACATGAATTTAACATTTTTTTAAGAAATTAGACAAATCCCACGGAATTTGTAGCTTTTATTCAGATTTATATAGTTATATATCTCGAAAAACGAAATTTTTTGAAAGATTGTGATTTGTGGGAAATTGAAACCAGTGATGTAATACTGTTCAGTCATGTATATTAAACACTCTGTGAAAGAATTAGCACAATCTGGTAGAATAGAGAGATTTTATTAACGTTTATAGCAAAATCGTGTTTTACCGCAAGAAACGGCGGTTTTTTGCAATTGGACTCTTTACACAAACAAACCCATATTCACCCGCATGCGAACGTGAAATTGTTGCTATATATAGGTGAATCCACATGAATTCAACATTGTTTTAAGAAATTAGACAAATCCCACGGAATTTGTAGATTTTATTTATATTTATATAGTTATAAATCTCGCAAAAAAAGAAATTTTTTGAAAGATTTTGGTTTTTGGGGAAATTGAAACCAGTGATATAATACTGTTATATCATGTATATTAAACACTCTCTGAAAGAATCAGCACCATCGGTTGGAGTACATAGATTTTATTAACGTTTATAGCAAAATCGTGTTTTTACCGCAAGAAACGACGATTTTTAGAATTGGACGATTTACACAAACAAACCCATATACCCCGCATGCGAACGTGAAATTGTTGTTATTTATTGGTGAGTCCACACGAATTTAACACTTTTTTTAGAAATTAGACAAATCCCACGGAATTTGTAGATTTTATTCATATTTATATAGTTATAAATCTCGCAAAAACGAAATATTTTGAAAGATTTTGGTTTGTGGGGAAAATCGAAACCAGTGACATAATACTGTTAAACCATGTATATTAAACACTCTATGAAAGAATCAGCACAATCGGTTGGAATACAGAGATTTTATTAACGTTTATAGCAAAATCGTGTCTTTACCGCAAGAAACGACGATTTTTACAATTGGACGATTTACACAAACAAACCCATATTCCCCCTCTTGCGAACGTGTAATTGTTGTTACATATTGGTGAGTCCACACGAATTTAACACTTTTTTAAGAAATTAGACAAATCCCACAGAATTTGTAGATTTTATTCATATTTATGTAGTTAAAAATCTCGCAAAAACAAAATTTTTTGAGAGATTTTGGTTCGTGGGGAATATCGAACCCAGAGATATAATACTGTTCAATAACGTATATTAAACACTCTGTGAAAAAATTAGCACAATCGGTATTAATATTGAAATTTTATTAACGTTTATAGCAAAATCGTGTTTGTACCGCAAGAAACGACGATTTTTACAATTGGACGATCTATACAAACAAACCCATATTCCCCCGCATGACTACGTGAAATTGTTGTTATATATAGGTGAATCCACTTGATTTTAACATTTTTTTAAGAAATTAGACAAATCCCACGGAATTTGTAAACTTTATTCATATTTATATAGTTATAAATCTCGCAAAAACGAAATTTTTTGAAAGATTTTGGTATGTAGGGAAAATCGAAACCAGTGATATAATACTGTTCAATCATGAATATTAAACACTCTGTGAAAGAATTAGCACAATCGGTATTGATATTGAGATTTTATTAACGTTTATAGCAAAATCGTGTTTTTACCGCAATAAACAACGATTTTTACATTAGGACAATTTACACAAAAAACCATATTACCCCGCATGCGAACGAGAAATTGATTTAATATATAAGTGAATCCACATGAATATAAATTTTTTTAAGAAAATAGACAAATCCCACAGAATTTGTAGATTTTATTCGGATTTATATAGTTATAAATCTCGCAAAAACGAAATATTTTGAAAGATTTTGGTTTGTGGGGAAATTGAAACCAGTGATATAATACTGTTCAATCATGTATATTAAACACTCTGTGAAAGAATTATCACAATGGATTGGAATATAGAGATTTTATTATCGTTTATAGCAAAATCGTGTTTTTACCTCAAGAAACGACGATTTTTACAATTGGACGATTTACACAAGCAAACCCATATTCCCATGCATGACAACGTGAAATTGTTGTTATATATAAGTGAATGCACATGAATTTAACATTTTTTAAGAAATTAGACAAATCCCACGGAATTTGTAGATTTTATTCAGATTTATATAGTTATAAATCTCGCAAAAACGAAATTTTTTTAAAGATTGTGGTTTGTGGGAAATTGAAACTAGTTATGTAATACTGTTCAATCATGTATATTAAACACTGTGTGAAAGAATTAGCACAATCGGTTGGAATAGAGAGGTTTTTTAAACGTTTATAACAAAATCTTGTTTTTACCGCAAGATACGACGGTTTTTACAATTGGACTTTTTACACAAACAAACCTTTATTCCCCCGCATGCGAATGTGAAATTGTTGTGATATATAGGTGAATCCACTTGATTTTAACATTTTTTTACAAAATTAGACGAATCCCACGGAATTTGTAGATTTTATTCACATTTATATAGTTATAAATCTCGC